>NC_068457.1:28333579-28406079 GCF_023373465.1 Oncorhynchus keta
GGACATTTTGCCAGTCCTCACTTGTAAAAAGGCTATTTTAGGCTTAGAGGTTAGGTATAAGGTTAGGATTAGAATTAAGGGTCAGGTTTAGGGGTTAGGTTTAAAGTTAGGATTAGAATTAAGGGTTAGGTTTAGGGGTTAGGTTAGGTTTTAGGGGTTTTAGGTATAAGGTTAGGATTAGAATTAGGTTAGGATTAGAATTAGGAGGGTTAGGTTTAGGGGTTAGGTATAAGGTTAGGATTAGAATTAAGGGTCAGGTTTAGGGGTTAGGTATAAGGTTAGAATTAAGGTTTAGGTGAAACATCATTTTCAATGGGAATCAATTGATGGTCCCCATAAAGCCCTCACAAGTATAGTAAGACATAGCTGTGTGTGTGTGTGTGTGTGTGTGTGTGTGTGTGTGTGTGTGTGTGTGTGTGTGTGTGTGTGTGTGTGTGTGTGTGTGTGTGTGTGTGTGTGTGTGTGTGTGTGTTACCGTTTGAGGTGTGTGCGGTCTCCGCTGTCGGAGCTGGCCAGTGAGGAGGTCTCACAGGAGTGGGCGTCGATGTTCTCTGTGTTCAGCAGACACGTGTCCTCCAGGATGAAGGGCTCCTCCTCATCCTCAGGCTAAAACAGGAGACGGAAGTATGACAACTGTTAGCCCAGATATGATGTAGGGCTGGCTACCCCAGATATGGATGTAGGGCTGGCTACCCCAGATATGGATGTAGGGCTGGCTACCCCAGATATGGATGTAGGGCTGGCTACCCCAGATATGATGTAGGGCTGGCTACCCCAGATATGATGTGGGGCTGGCTACCCCAGATATGATGTAGGGCTGGCTACCCCAGATATGGATGTAGGGCTGGCTACCCCAGATATGGATGTAGGGTGACTACCCCAGATATGATGTAGGGCTGGCTACCCCAGATATGATGTAGGGCTGGCTACCCCAGATATGATGTATGGCTACCCCAGATATGATGTAGGGCTGGCTACCCCAGATATGATGTAGGACTGGCTACCCCAGATGTGGATGTAGGGCTGGCTACCCCAGATATGATGTAGGGCTGGCTACCCCAGATATGATGATGTAGGGCTGGCTACCCCAGATATGGATGTAGGGCTGGCTACCCCAGATATGATGTAGGACTGGCTACCCCAGATATGATGTAGGACTGGCTACCCCAGATATGATGTAGGACTGGCTACCCCAGATATGATGTAGGATGGCTACCCCAGATATGATGTAGGGCTGGCTACCCCAGATATGATGTAGGGCTGGCTACCCCAGATATGATGATGTAGATATGATGTAGGGCTGGCTACCCCAGATGTGGATGTAGGGCTGGCTACCCCAGATGTGGATGATGTAGATGTGGATGTAGGGCTGGCTACCCCAGATATGATGTGATGTAGGGCTGGCTACTATGATGTAGGGCTACCCCAGATATGATGTAGGACTGGCTACCCCAGATATGATGTAGGACTGGCTACCCCAGATATGATGTAGGGCTGGCTACCCCAGATATGATGTAGGGCTGGCTACCCCAGATATGATGTAGGGCTGGCTACCCCAGATATGATGTAGGGCTGGCTACCCCAGATATGATGTAGGGCTGGCCCCCAGATATGATGTAGGGCTGGCTACCCCAGATATGATGTAGGGCTGGCTACCCCAGATATGATGTAGGGCTGGCTACCCCAGATATGATGGCTACCCCAGGATGTAGGGCTGGCTACCCCAGATATGATGTAGATATGATGTAGGGCTGGCTACCCCAGATATGATGTAGGGCTGGCTACCCCAGATATGATGTAGGGCTGGCTACCCCAGATGTGATGTAGGGCTGGCTACCCCAGATGTGGATGTAGGGCTGGCTACCCCAGATGTGGATGTAGGGCTGGCTACCCCAGATGTGGATGTAGGGCTGGCTACCCCAGATATGATGTAGGGCTGGCTACCCCAGATGTGATGTAGGGCTGGCTACCCCAGATGTGGATGTAGGGCTGGCTACCCCAGATGTGGATGTAGGGCTGATGATGTAGGGCTGGCTACCCCAGATATGTAGGGCTGGCTACCCCAGATGTGGAGGGGCTGGCTACCCCAGATGTGATGTAGGGCTGGCTACCCCAGATATGATGTAGGGCTGGCTACCCCAGATATGATGTAGGGCTGGCTACCCCAGATATGATGTAGGGCTGGCCCCCAGATATGATGTAGGGATGTGGATATGATGTAGGACTGGCTACCCCAGATATGATGTAGGACTGGCTACCCCAGATATGATGTAGGATGGCTACCCCAGATATGATGTAGGACTGGCTACCCCAGATATGATGTAGGACTGGCTACCCCAGATATGATGTAGGGCTGGCTACCCCAGATATGATGTAGGGCTGGCTACCCCAGATATGATGTAGGGCTGGCTACCCCAGATATGATGTAGGGCTGGCTACCCCAGATATGATGTAGGGCTGGCTACCCCAGATGTGGATGTAGGGCTGGCTACCCCAGATGTGGATGTAGGGCTGGCTACCCCAGATGTGGATGTAGGGCTGGCTACCCCAGATGTGGATGTAGGGCTGGCTACCCCAGATGTGGATGTAGGGCTGGCTACCCCAGATGTGGATGTAGGGCTGGCTACCCCAGATGTGGATGTAGGGCTGGCTACCCCAGATGTGGATGTAGGGCTGGCTACCCCAGATGTGGATGTAGGGCTGGCTACCCCAGATGTGGATGTAGGGCTGGCTACCCCAGATGTGGATGTAGGGCTGGCTACCCCAGATGTGGATGTAGGGCTGGCTACCCCAGATGTGGATGTAGGGCTGGCTACCCCAGATGTGGATGTAGGGCTGGCTACCCCAGATATGATGTAGGGCTGGCTACCCCAGATATGATGTAGGGCTGGCTACCCCAGATATGATGTAGGGCTGGCTACCCCAGATATGATGTAGGGCTGGCTACCCCAGATATGATGTAGGACTGGCTACCCCAGATATGGATGTAGGGCTGGCTACCCCAGATATGATGTAGGGCTGGCTACCCCAGATATGATGTAGGGCTGGCTACCCCAGATATGATGTAGGGCTGGCTACCCCAGATATGATGTAGGGCTGGCTACCCCAGATATGATGTAGGGCTGGCTACCCCAGATATGATGTAGGGCTGGCTACCCCAGATATGATGTAGGGCTGGCTACCCCAGATATGATGTAGGGCTGGCTACCCCAGATATGATGTAGGGCTGGCTACCCCAGATATGGATGTAGGGCTGGCTACCCCAGATATGATGTAGGGCTGGCTACCCCAGATATGGATGTAGGGCTGGCTACCCCAGATATGATGTAGGGCTGGCTACCCCAGATATGATGTAGGGCTGGCTAACCCAGATGTAGGGCTGGCTACCCCAGATATGGATGTAGGGCTGGCTACCCCAGATATGATGTAGGGCTGGCTACCCCAGATATGATGTAGGGCTGGCTACCCCAGATATGATGTAGGGCTGGCTACCCCAGATATGATGTAGGGCTGGCTATGATGTAGGGCTGGCTACCCCAGATATGATGTAGGGCCCAGATATGGATGTAGGGCTGGCTACCCCAGATATGGATGTAGGGCTGGCTACCCCAGATATGATGTAGGGCTGGCAGATATGGATGTAGGGCTGGCTACCCCAGATATGGATGTAGGGCTGGCTACCCCAGATATGGATGTAGGGCTGGCTACCCCAGATATGGATGTAGGGCTGGCTACCCCAGATATGGATGTAGGGCTGGCTATATGATGTAGGGCCCCCCAGATATGGATGTAGGGCTGGCTACCCCAGATATGGATGTAGGGCTGGCTACCCCAGATATGGATGTAGGGCTGGCTACCCCAGATATGGATGTAGGGCTGGCTACCCCAGATATGGATGTAGGGCTGGCTACCCCAGATATGATGTAGGACTGGCTACCCCAGATGTGGATGTAGGGCTGTAGGGCTGGCTACCCCAGATATGGATGTAGGGCTGGCTACCCCAGATATGGATGTAGGGCTGGCTACCCCAGATATGGATGTAGGGCTGGCTACCCCAGATATGGATGTAGGGCTGGCTACCCCAGATATGGATGTAGGGCTGGCTACCCCAGATATGATGTAGGGCTGGCTACCCCAGATATGACAACATTGTGTTGTTCTGTAAGAATCGAGCTAGAAGCTGTCAGATTCCTGCAGCATTTGAAATGGAATATGTATAGTTACTGAAAGATGAGAGCCAGTTACCTCATTCAGGATGCTCTCCAAGGTAGGCGGGGTGTCAACTTGGGGAATGTCAAACTCTTTATCGTCGATCTGAGGAGAATAGATAAGTTATGCGATCTGTGTTCAGCACAATGAAGTCTATCGAGCTCCGTGGTCGCTCTAGTCATAGACATCTCATTATATTTACTATTCTACCTAATTCTATGTTTCTAGCGATCTTTACTCGGATATTAAACGTATAGCAGAGACATGGCTGTGCTAAGCCAAAGAAAAGACAACAAAGTAGCCCATTGGCAAGCTACACATTTGACAACCAGCAAAATAAGACTAATGCTAGCTTCAGCTTTAATTGCACAAACAAACTCTCATATTTAGCGCATCTATCCCCCCAAAAATGCTAGGTTTAGCTATCTAACAAGATAACCAAAAGCTGTTGAGAAACAGCCATAAGAGCGACAGTCCCACTCACCGTATCTATTTCCATTAAATTGAGCTGGGATGACGCAGAAACCAAACTGCGTGTATCTGGTGATTCTGACATTGTAAGAGGCCAAATATATTAATATAGATACACAACGAAACAATAGCTACATTATTTGCAAGTTAGCGATATCACATCTCTCCGATTCCACTCTTCCTTGTTGTACCGGAAGAATGGTTTGTCACGTGATACGTCACGGCTCAAGGGGTGTGTTCAGTGTTCGGAACGTTTGGCAAGGTTCGACAACATTTTGTCTTGAGCGAATAATACCAACACAAAGTGTGAACATTTGTATAATAGTTCACAAATTTTTTATATTGAAATGAATTAGTTCAGTATTGCCAGCTAGCTTCCCATCTCTTTTTCCCAGATATGTTTCACTCTCTCTGGCATTCCAGGAGTCCTCGGCCCGTATTCATAATCTCAAATCTAGGATCAGGTCAAAACTGATCCTCGATCAGCACTCCGAATCTGAAACCATTTAGGAATATGGGCTCTTTGGATGATGTTAATGTGCGGTGGAGGGATGAAGATTCTGTTAAATGCAATTGCAGCTTTTAACCAGCAGGGGGAGTCCGAAACACAGCCTACGTAGGCCAACTAACGACAACATGGTGTTGAAATTATCAAGAGTAGCTAAATGCTGCCTCGTTGTGTCTTATTTCAGTAATACAGGCGAAAGTGATGAGTGTGACCAATCCTTTGAGTGTGATCCCAAATAAAAGTCTGTGGTTTGAACAAGATTTTCTTTGATAAAAAAACATCTTATCATCTTCAAATGTTTTAGAAGTAGACAGCAAAATAATGACATTCTCATTGTCGTTGACAGAATTTTGTTCCACCTGAGTGAGTCTGATGACAAGTCAGAGACCACTATGATGACACACCAAATGATGACCACCAATCAGAGACCACTATGATGACACACCAAATGATGACCACCAATCAGAGACCACTAAATGATGACCACCAATCAGAGACCACTATGATGACACACCAAATGATGACCACCAATCAGAGACCACTATGATGCACACCAAATGATGACCACCAATCAGAGACCACTCTGATGACACACCAAATACGTTTGATGGATCTTTATAAGTCTTCTTCTAATGGGGAAATGAATCCAAAAGTATCTGAAAGTAATCAGATTACACGACTGAGTTTTGGTAATCCAAAAGTTACATTACTAATTACAGTGTTGGACAGGTGACTAGTAACTGTAATAGATTACATTTAGAAAGTAACCTACACAACCCTGGTTGTTGATGTCGGTGTCATTTACATTACATTTAAGTCATTTAGCAGACGCTCTTATCCAGAGCGACTTACAAATTGGTGCATTCACCTTATGACATCCAGTGGAACAGCCACTTTACAATAGTGCATCTAAATCTTTTAGGGGGGTGAGAAGGATTACTTATCCTATCCTAGGTATTCCTTAAAGAGGAGGGGTTTCAGGTGTCTCCGGAAGGTGGTGATTGACTCCGCTGTCCTGGCGTCGTGAGGGAGTTTGTTCCACCATTGGGGGGCCAGAGCAGCGAACAGTTTTGACTGGGCTGAGCGGGAACTGTACTTCCTCAGTGGTAGGGAGGCGAGCAGGCCAGAGGTGGATGAACACAGTGCCCTTGTTTGGGTGTAGGGCCTGATCAGAGCCTGGAGGTACTGAGGTGCCGTTCCCCTCACAGCTCCGTAGGCGAGCACCATGGTCTTGTAGCGGATGCGAGCTTCAACTGGAAGCCAGTGGAGAGAGCGGAGGAGCGGGGTGACGTGAGAGAACTTGGGAAGGTTGAACACCAGACGGGCTGCGGCGTTCTGGATGAGTTGTAGGGGTTTAATGGCACAGGCAGGGAGCCCAGCCAACAGCGAGTTGCAGTAATCCAGACGGGAGATGACAAGTGCCTGGATTAGGACCTGCGCCGCTTCCTGTGTGAGGCAGGGTCGTACTCTGCGGATGTTGTAGAGCATGAACCTACAGGAACGGGCCACCGCCTTGATGTTAGTTGAGAACGACAGGGTGTTGTCCAGGATCACGCCAAGGTTCTTAGCGCTCTGGGAGGAGGACACAATGGAGTTGTCAACCGTGATGGCGAGATCATGGAACGGGCAGTCCTTCCCCGGGAGGAAGAGCAGCTCCGTCTTGCCGAGGTTCAGCTTGAGGTGGTGATCCGTCATCCACACTGATATGTCTGCCAGACATGCAGAGATGCGATTCGCCACCTGGTCATCAGAAGGGGGAAAGGAGAAGATTAATTGTGTGTCGTCTGCATAGCAATGATAGGAGAGACCATGTGAGGTTATGACAGAGCCAAGTGACTTGGTGTATAGCGAGAATAGGAGAGGGCCTAGAACAGAGCCCTGGGGGACACCAGTGGTGAGAGCGCGTGGTGAGGAGACAGATTCTCGCCACGCCACCTGGTAGGAGCGACCTGTCAGGTAGGACGCAATCCAGCGTGGGCCGCGCCGGAGATGCCCAACTCGGAGAGGGTGGAGAGGAGGATCTGATGGTTCACAGTATTTCGATACTGTGAAGGCAGCCGATAGGTCTAGAAGGATGAGAGCAGAGGAGAGAGAGTTAGCTTTAGCAGTGCGGAGCGCCTCCGTGATACAGAGAAGAGCAGTCTCAGTTGAATGACTAGTCTTGAAACCTGACTGATTTGGATCAAGAAGGTCGTTCTGAGAGAGATAGCGGGAGAGCTGGCCAATTACGGCACGTTCAAGAGATTTGGAGAGAAAAGAAAGAAGGGATACTGGTCTGTAGTTGTTGACATCGGAGGGATCGAGTGTAGGTTTTTTCAGAAGGGGTGCAACTCTCGCTCTCTTGAAGACGGAAGGGACGTAGCCAGCGGTCAGGGATGAGTTGATGAGCGAGGTGAGGTAAGGGAGAAGGTCTCCGGAAATGGTCTGGAGAAGAGAGGAGGGGATAGGGTCGAGCGGGCAGGTTGTTGGGCGGCCGGCCGTCACAAGACGCGAGATTTCATCTGGAGAGAGAGGGGAGAAAGAGGTCAGAGCGCAGGGTAGGGCAGTGTGAGCAGAACCAGCGGTGTCGTTTGACTTAGCAAACGAGGATCGGATGTCGTCGACCTTCTTTTCAAAATGGTTGACGAAGTCATCTGCAGAGAGGGAGGAGGGGGAGGGGGAGGAGGATTCAGGAGGGAGGAGAAGGTGGCAAAGAGCTTCCTAGGGTTAGAGGCAGATGCTTGGAATTTAGAGTGGTAGAAAGTGGCTTTAGCAGCAGAGACAGAGGAGGAAAATGTAGAGAGGAGGGAGTGAAAGGATGCCAGGTCCGCAGGGAGGCGAGTTTTCCTCCATTTCCGCTCGGGTGCCCGGAGCCCTGTTCTTGTGCACTGATGAAGGTCTGACGACCGAATGCTCAGCCTAAATCAATAGAAAGTTGTGCATTGATCCTGAGTGTGCGGAGACTCCTTTTCATTTAAATGTGTCTTTTGCACAAATCAATGACAGGCCCTTGCAAATAATGTTGTGTTTGACTCTAAATGTCGACAACAACTACATATAAGCCAAACCTTACGTGTTTCCAAAACACTGATTTCCCGAAAATCGTTTTGGTAAGGAAAGCAAAAATACAAGTAAGCGTTTCATTGGACAGTGTATACCATGTGTATCCTTGCACAGATGACTAATACAACTTGAAATTGAAAGGCTTTACTTGAAACATCTAATGAGGCTGTCACAGAGGTCCGTCAGACACATAGGTACAAAAGCAGATTTGGTCTGGTAGCCCGAAGCTA
The DNA here is from genome assembly GCF_023373465.1 of Oncorhynchus keta. Classification (NCBI taxonomy): domain Eukaryota; kingdom Metazoa; phylum Chordata; class Actinopteri; order Salmoniformes; family Salmonidae; genus Oncorhynchus; species Oncorhynchus keta. The sequence goes on from NC_068457.1 coordinate 28,342,040, forward strand.
TACTGGTACATCTCTGTTCCTCACAATCCTGGATGCAGGTTGGATTTTATGCTTTACTTTCACAGATCCAGCTTTAAACTTCTTGTTCTTGCTGCTTTTCTCAGTCTTTTGCACATCGGGCACAGACTCAGGACTCCAAACGGACTCTATGGGATGCTTTGGATCCATCACAGACCTCGAGGTGTATATCTGTCTGGACAGGCTCTGTTTCGATAAACTGGGTATCTGTGTCTGCATAGACCTCTGTCTGGACAGGCTCTGTTTCGGTAAACTGGGTGTCTGTGGCTGCATAGACCTCTGTCTGGACAGGCTCTGTTTTGATAAACTGGGTGTCTGTGTCTGCATAGACCTCTGTCTGGACAGGCTCTGTTTTGATAAACTGGGTGTCTGTGTCTGCATAGACTTCTGTCTGGACAGGCTCTGTTTCGATAAACTGGGTATCTGTGTCTGCATAGACCTCTGTCTGGACAGGCTCTGTTTTGATAAACTGGGTGCCTGTGTCTGCATAGACTTCTGTCTGGACAGTTCTGGTGGCGAGAGCAGCACGCTGATCTTGCTGGACCCCAGAATCGGCTGTTCGAAGCACCAGCCACAGCACCAGCTGAATATGACAGCTAGAGTCAGGGTGATGACGATGGTGCAGAAGATAAATACGACGAGGAAGCCACCAATGCTCCACATGTCGTGGAAGCCCTCATCGGACAGCTTGGAGAAGAGCCTCTCATAGAGGTAGGTCCAGTCCTTGGAGATGTTTCTTGCCATGGCTGCCATCTTGGCTCTGGCTCCAGTGTCTTCATTCACCTGTACGGTCATTGAGGTCAATGTCAATTCTCTAATAACCATAGCAATGTGGAAGATACCATTCTGTAAAACATAAATGACACTTACCTCTTGATCACCAGCTGTTACTCTGATAGAGAAGAACACAGTTCTATACTATTTGTGAAGCTTCTGGACTACTACATCATTGACGTCCATTTCAGATCCACTTTATCTGTATTTATTCAGAAATAAGAAGAATATATTGTTGCACGGACATGTAATCTCTGAATGAACAATAATTCTTTATAATTTCCATCCAGAAAACGAATAATAGCTTCCATCATAACGAAGCCAAGTGCCACTGTCAGTACCAATGAACAAACTGGACAGAGGACCTCAGCTAGCTAGCCAGCTAGCTTTAGCTAGCTTGTTAGCTACTACTGTCAAGTTGCAATAATTGAGCCATGACGAAGTGTGTTAACTTAGGCAACTTTCATTATCATAAAATTCCTTCGTGAGAGCGTTATTTCAACTTACCAAAATTGTTAGTAGGACGTTGGCAAACTATATGGCTTTTATTTGAACCGGAGGATCAGCGGTCACATCGGAAATTCTTGGTAACCATGGTAACGTCGTCATCAACGTTCGCCGCGTGTTAAATTAAATTGCTCCAAGCCAAGCGCCTAGGAATTCTATGTAGAGAGCATGTATCTTCTTCCTAATGTTAGCTAGCCCTACTTTATAACTATTCGTTGAGTTACTTTTAAATATGCATGAGGAAATTCGAGATGGTAGACCTACAGGCTTGTGGTAGAAATGTTGGGGTGAGCAAGTGAAATAGTTTTTTTTTTTAACTAACTGAAAAGTTATCCAATATTTAATTGCTCTAGCCTAAACTCATATTCAGTTGCCCCAAGAAAAAGGAATACAGGAAAAGTTAGTACTGTAATTATGGTTACTACATAAACAATTATAATGCTTTTCACAAGTAAAGAGGCCTGATCACTGTATCATTCATGTGCTCTTTTTATACCAACCCTGGTCATTAGGCTCTGGCTGCAAGCTAGTGTTTCATGCTAGACGCTGTGATACCAGCGACACTAATAGGCAGAGATGGAATTCCTCAGGGGCCTGATTCATCTCCTAGTTCCCAGCACTGAGAGGGGCTTATGTAGGGGTCACACACGCACAGAGGCAGGCACACAGACACGCACGCACTCACACACATACACACAGTCAAAATGCTACTGTACTACTGTTGTCTTATACTGCCTCAATTTCCTTCACATAGGGCTAAGTACAGTATAGTTTGGGTAATCTAAGTACAGTACAGTACAGTATAGTATAGTATACAGTATAGTACAGTACAGTATAGTACAGTACAGTACAGTATAGTATAGTTTGGGTAATCTAGGTTATTGTGCCTGCCAGCCTGTCACTTCTCTAGACTTAAGCCCCACTGTAAGACAAGACATCAGACAGAAAACAGTAGTCCCTCTAGCAGTGTAAGCTTTACTGAGAGGGTGTACCGTGTGTGTGTGTGTGTGTGTGTGTGTGTGTGTGTGTGTGTGTGTGTGTGTGTGTGTGTGTGTGTGTGTGTGTGTGTGTGTGTGTGTGTGTGTGTGTGTGTGTGTGTGTGTTTTTTAGCAGAGGATCTGCAGGAAATATGGGATAATCCCCTTTTTAAGATAACGTTCCTTGAGAATAATGTGTTTCTTTCTCTAAAGCCCCAATTGTTACCACAGAATCCTCAGAAATATATAGATAAACCAGGCATCAGTGGGGGAGAGAGAGATTCAGCATTCAGCACCACAGACAGCTCAGAGAGAGAAAAGGAGATGGCACATTAGTCTGACATTGATTAAAATTACATTGTTTACAAACAATGGAGTTAAACAAGCTTATATTTTGGGTTCTGATGGGGTACGACAGTTGAACTAAGCTCAATTAAAAGTTACATTCTTCAAGAATCAATGGGTGTATAATATGTCATTAATTTAGAAGTCTAAAGTACCAATCACAGATTTCCCCTTTAAAATACCTTGTTTTTGTTATCAGAAAGATGACAGGCTACATTACAGTCGGTGAGGGACACTCATATTCCATCACAGAGCAGGAAGTCACACTGACAGTAGCCTACACCCCGAGGTCAGATTGTGTGATGTAACAATGACTTGTGTCATGACAGATAGGATGACCCTCACACCTCACTGGCCACTGCAAGCAGTGTCAAACATACAGTATTGATAAAGAATCATAATTGTTCTGCATTGTCAAGAGAGAAAGAGAGAGAGAGAGAGAGAATGAGAGAGATGAGAGAACACGGGCGATTAAGAGAAGTTTCTTGAACAGTGTAAATAGTTTGGGGTTAATGCTAGTGGTGGTGGGAAGTCCTACAACAGTGTGACATATTTCCCTGGGCCTGGGGGAAACTGCAGCAGCTAGTGGGCCACTCCTCTGATCGCATCCCAAATGGCACCTTTTCCTTATATAGCTCATAGGGCTCTGGTCAAAAGTAGTGCACTATGTAGGGAATAGGGTGTCATTTGGGCCACGCTCACTCAGACTGGCTCACTTGTCTCTTCGGACACATGTTGAAGAGAAAGGAGATGGAGAGAATTCAACTCTACTGGTGTGTGTGTGAGTGTGAGTGTGAGTGTGTGTGTGTGTGTGTGTGTGTGTGTGTGTGTGTGTGTGTGTGTGTGTGTGTGTGTGTGTGTGTGTGTGTGTGTGTGTGTGTGTGTGTGTGTGTGTGTGTGTGTGTGTGTACTGTCGCTTACTGCCAGGGTTCAGCAGGTTCAGGGAAGGCTGTAGTGTGGCACTAAGCACACTAGGCAGACCAGAATATATAAATACCTAGTGTATAGGGGATAGTCTGCTGTGCATTATTCAACAGCCACAGCCCATATAGCATGATAAGGCACCTCCAATTGAGACCTATACATAAATATTTTGTATTTGTTTAAGCAACTTGTTTGCTAAATGTGAACAGCCTACCTTCCCCAATAGATTATTTTTTTTAGATATACCATTTTCGTTGTTGGACATAAAAGACTGTAAAATCACCAGAAAATCATCTCAAATTATTTTGTATTTTATTTATGAAATCTGTTCCCAAGTCTTCCCACACGCAAATAATGGGATGTGTGATCTTATCCCAATGTAATCATGGTTTGACATTATTCTGTTTTTGTCAAATACTATATCTGTTTGGGATTCTTGTTTAATCTATTATTTCATCTCATTCATCCCAAATGTTATCTTGTTGCTATCCGAGATGAGACGAGCCGGCCCATGCTCGCCCCCTTTCTTGCATCACGCTGGTGTTCCAGACGGGCCCGCGCCTGGGAGCTGTCCCATCCTTAATGGTGCTGAACCCGCCGCGAGAAAAGAACCATCGATTCGAATGGATTTCAAAAGCACAGAGACAACGGCCACATCAACCACTTCTCTCCGGTTTCGCTGCTCCTGTCGACCCAAAGGCACGACAACAACCGTTTTGGGGTGAATTAAAAGCACTGTTATGTCGTTAAAATATGTGGATTACCCGCTTGTAAAGAGGATGCTCCGTGTGAGAGAAAATGACGGTAGGAGGCTAGGCTCTGTGGAAGCGAAGCCCAGGGCATGTTCGTGACATCCCTAAATGATATTGTAGGCTTTTGTTGTGGGAATAGCCTCAACCTCCTCAGACAGACCGTTGAATTGACAGGCAACGAACGCAAACTACCGTGGAAACTACATTAGACGACAGCCGAGGACATAACCTTTAAAGCATCCATAAGGATCGAGTATAGAGAAAGGACGATTTAAACAGGGCTCGACTGGTCAACGGGGTGGAGGGTGGCGGTTATATCAAGGACCACTGGCCACATAGCGACTGTTAATACAACATGTAATGGGACATTGTTGGTAGAAGGGCCGTAAAGAAACAACGCTGTTGTATTAATGGAACCAGATAGGCTACAACACGGGATTGATAAAGGGCAACGGGAGAGTAGACGAGATAATAAGAATGAAAAGATCGCAATACTATAGTCTTGTTCCCAAGATTCGGTTTGTGATGCCATTGGAATGAAATGGGAAGATGCTCAAGCTATGTGCCTGCCCGTTTTCTCTAAGGTATATGAGACATGTAAGTCTATTTGTTTGATATGTAGTCGGGGTTTTCCTGTAACCCGAGCAATTACTTAGTTACAGGCATAAGCGAGCTCCAAGGCTAGTGCACGTTAGGGTTATCTGACAAGGCTGAGAAATGATGTGTGGTGGTGCGCGCACACCAACTCATTCGATTTATTCCGGCTGATTCGAGTTTAGAATTCAGAGCTAAATTGAAAATAGCTGTTGAGAGAAAGAATGTCATTCAACCCAACTGGAAAATACACAACAGAGGAGACTCCTCTTTGCGATCATCCCCAACGAAATAACAGTAAGCTTTTCCTTTTCTCTTCATGTGCTCTGCACGTTTCTGAATAGAAATCTACACCTGTATCCTCCTATAGAAACAGACACATGTTGTTGTCTCTCGGGGTGGTTGTATGGTGCTGGGGATTGTTGAGCCGGAGACCGATGCTGCTCCGCCGCCAGGGCATGTCCAAAGGCCGCTGTTGCGTTTTGTTCAGTGACCTGAAGGTTTTCTTACTCAGACCGCCGGTCCCGGCTCCGCCACCGGTGATCATCCCCATGAACGGACAATACACGGACAGCAATGGGTCCGGCATCGGCATTGATGTTGCCATCGACAACAGCAACTCTGCAGCGAGTGCACCTTCACCAGAGGCGGAAGGTTATGCTACCCCTGGCCCACCGACAGGAGAGCCTTCTTCTGCCGGGACAAACGAGCCCAAAGCGACAGAGGAATGTCAGCATGCTACGGGACAGACTGGACCCCTGGACTATGGCAGCTCCGAGGAGGACTGCTCCAAAGAGAAGTGTGAGGAGAGATTCTCCCAGAACAGTCGCACAGACAGTGGTGTTAGGACTCCCCAGTGCAGGATATGTTTCCAAGGTCCAGAACAGGTGAGTGGCCTTACAGGTAGACAATAGACGATAGACATATAGGTAGACCTATGGTCAGACATTGACTGTATATGACTAATTGTTGCTAACAAGGATGTTTTTCAAAGTGTTTCAAAAACAATGGAGCTGAAGGGCTGAAAAATGCTCTCTCTCTCTTTCTTTCTCCTTCCCTCTCAACACTGTGCATGTTGTGGATCCCAAGCACCCAGGAGCAATTATATGCTTGAGAACAGAAATAATGATTTTCTAACTTACTCACTTCCCATGGCTATGTAAAAGGTAGGAGTACTAGAATTCACAGAGCAAGCCCTGTCTTAGACAGAAGAGATAGGAACAGAACATAACAGAGGAAGCTCTGTCTTAGACAGAAGAGATAGGAACAGAACATAACGGAGGAAGCCCTGTCTTAGAAGAGATAGGAACAGAACATAACAGAGGAAGCTCTGTCTTAGACAGAAGAGATAGGAACAGAACATAACAGAGGAAGCCCTGTCTTAGACAGAAGAGATAGGAACAGAACATAACAGAGGAAGCCCTGTCTTAGACAGAAGAGATAGGAACAGAACATAACAGAGGAAGCTCTGTCTTAGACAGAAGAGATAGGGACAGAACATAACAGAGGAAGCCCTGTCTTAGAAGAGATAGGAACAGAACATAACAGAGGAAGCTCTGTCTTGGACAGAAGAGATAGGGACAGAACATAACAGAGGAAGCCCTGTCTTAGAAGAGATAGGAACAGAACATAAGAAGAGATAGGAACAGAACATAACAGAGGAAGCTCTGTCTTAGACAGAAGATAGGAACAGAACATAACAGAGGAAGCTCTGTCTTAGACAGAAGAGATAGGAACAGAACATAACAGAGGAAGCTCTGTCTTAGACAGAAGAGATAGGAACAGAACATAACAGAGGAAGCTCTGTCTTAGAAGAGATAGGGACAGAACATAACAGAGGAAGCCCTGTCTTAGACAGAAGAGATAGGGACAGAACATAACAGAGGAAGCCCTGTCTTAGACAGAAGAGATAGGGACAGAACATGACAGAGGAAGCCCTGTCTTAGACAGAAGAGATAGGGACAGAACATGACAGAGGAAGCCCTGTCTTAGACAGAAGAGATAGGGACAGAACATGACAGAGGAAGCCCTGTCTTAGACAGAAGAGATAGGGACAGAACATGACAGAGGAAGCTCTGTCTTAGACAGAAGAGATAGGGACAGAACATGACAGAGGAAGATCTGGGGAAGTAGTGGATTCAAGTAACACAGGGTACATCTCAATAGTCTAAAGGGGATTCCTCTCCTAAAATCTCCAGTTCCAGGTGTTTGCTTTCCACCTGTACTGGTCTTTGATATCATCAGATGGAGCTAAGGAGAGGGAAAGGAAAGGACACCACTTTAGAATATTGAGATCCGGCCAGGGAGTGTAGCTCGGGCCACATTGCCTTGGATTACCTGACTCAGAAGAACTCCCATTTGCAAAGTATCCGGCCCACATAGACAATTCAGTGTGAAGGTGGGTTGATGATTGAAAAGGTGCTGGTGCATCAGGGCCAACATGGTGAATGTACTGCACATACCTTTCACATCCTGATCCTCTCACCTCTAAGGAAGTCAATGGGGTTGCTGCTCCTCCTAATCCTCCTCCTCCCGCTCCTCCTCCTCCTCCTCCAAATCCTCCTCCTCCTGCTCCTCCTCCTAATCCTCCTCCTCCCGCTCCTCCTCCTCCTCCTCCTAATCCTCCTCCTCCTGCTCCTCCTCCTAATCCTCCTCCTCCCGCTCCTCCTCCTCCCGCTCCTCCTCCTCCTCCTCCTCCTCCCCCTCCTCCTCCTCCTCCTCCTCCTCCTGCTCCTCCTCCCCCTCCTCCTCCTCCCAATCCTCCTCCTCCCCCTGCTCCTCCTCCTCCTTCTCCTGCTCCTCCTCCTGTTCCTGCTCCTCCTCCTCCCCTCCTGCTCCTCCCCCTCCTGCTCCTGCTCCTCCTCCTCCTCCTCCTCCTCCTCCTCCTCCAATTTGTGGCCTAGTCCTGTGCATCAACTAGCCCAGGGGTATTCAACCCAGGGTCCGTGGTTTTGCAGGGGGTCCGTGAAAATATATATATATATTTTAAAGGGATGTACATTTTTAGCTCCCCTGCTCAGACTTTGCATGCATCAACCAATGGCTGCGTGCCACGTCATCGACAGTGCTGTAGGGCACATGTTGCTGTAACATCTGATGCGATTAGCTGATAGTTAAATATCTATCCAGGCGTTGTTAGAGCCGGCATGCGTCAGCAACGCCTGGGCAGAGCAGCGTGGCCATAAGCTTTGAAAAAGCACCGCGGATGCCGCTGGCTGCTGGTAAGCTTTCTTGACAGATTTTGGCCAACACATGGCTCACCTTTGTTTAACCAGCGAAACAGCTGCTATTAGCTATTCGTGTTTGGAGTGACCTGCCGAGCTAATAGGTAGAGTTCCACTTCCTCTTCCTGTTATAATGTGGGAGGTCAAAATCATATAAAACCATCTACCAAATCTATTCATTTCAAAATATTGATGACTGAACCTTGTCATTCACCTGATGATAAGACAAGTCGTGAACATATATATTTTTTGCTAACATATGATGGGGGTGCTGGTTCACCGGTTTGCTTGGGTGGAGGTCCCTGGGTCGCCGGTTTGCCTGGGCGGGGGTCCATGGTTCACCGGTTTGCCTGGGCGGAGGTTCCTGGGTCGCCGGTTTGCCTGGGCGGGGGTCCATGGTTCACCGGTTTGCCTGGGCGGAGGTCCCTGGGTCGCCGGTTTGCCTGGGCGGGGGTCCATGGTTCACCGGTTTGCCTGGGCGGAGGTCCCTGGGTCGCCGGTTTGCCTGGGCGGGGGTCCATGGTTCACCGGTTTGCCTGGGCGGAGGTTCCTGGGTCGCCGGTTTGCCTGGGCGGGGGTCCATGGTTCACCGGTTTGCTTGGGTGGAGGTCCCTGGGTCGCCGGTTTGCCTGGGCGGAGGTCCCTGGGTCACCGGTTTGCCTGGGCGGAGGTCCCTGGGTCGCCGGTTTGCCTGGGCGGAGGTCCCTGGGTCACCGGTTTGCTTGGGCGGGGGTCCATGGTTCACCGGTTTGTCTGGGCGGGGGTTCCTGGTTCACCGGTTTGTCTGGGCGGGGGTTCCTGGGTCACCGGTTTGTCTGGGCGGGGGTTCCTGGGTCACCGGTTTGTCTGGGCGGGGGTCCATGGTTCACCGGTTTGTCTGGGCGGGGGTCTCTGGGTCGCCAGTTTGCCTGGGCGGGGGGTCTCTGGGTCGCCAGTTTGCCTGGGCGGGGGTCTCTGGGTCGCCAGTTTACCTGGGCGGGGGGTCTCTGGGTCGCCAGTTTGCCTGGGCGGGGGGTCTCTGGGTCGCCAGTTTGCCTGGGCGGGGGTCTCTGGGTCGCCAGTTTGCCTGGGCGGGGGTCTCTGGGTCGCCAGTTTGCCTGGGCGGGGGTCTCTGGGTCGCCAGTTTGCCTGGGCGGGGGTCTCTGGGTCGCCAGTTTGCCTGGGCGGGGGTCTCTGGGTCGCCAGTTTGCCTGGGCGGGGGTCTCTGGGTCGCCAGTTTACCTGGCCAGTTTGCCTGGGCGGGGGTCTCTGGGTCGCCAGTTTGCCTGGGCGGGGGTCTCTGGGTCGCCAGTTTGCCTGGGCGGGGGTCTCTGGGTCGCCAGTTTGCCTGGGCGGGGGGTCTCTGGGTCGCCAGTTTGCCTGGGCGGGGTTTGCCTGGGCGGGGGTCTCTGGGTCGCCAGTTTGCCTGGGCGGGGGTCTCTGGGTCGCCAGTTTGCCTGGGCGGGGGTCTCTGGGTCGCCAGTTTGCCTGGGCGGGGGGGTCTCTGGGTCGCCAGTTTACCTGGGCGGGGGGTCTCTGGGTCTCTGCCAGTTTGCCTGGGCGGGGGGTCTCTGGGTCTCTGGGCGGGGGTCGCCAGTTTACCTGGGCGGGGGGTCTCTGGGTCGCCAGTTTGCCTGGGCGGGGGTCTCTGGGTCGCCAGTTTGTCTGGGCGGGGGGTCTCTGGGTCGCCAGTTTGCCTGGGCGGGGGTCTCTGGGTCGCCAGTTTACCTGGGCGGGGGGTCTCTGGGTCGCCAGTTTGTCTGGGCGGGGGTCTCTGGGTCGCCAGTTTGCCTGGGCGGGGGTCTCTGGGTCGCCAGTTTCCCTGGGCGGGGGTCTCTGGGTCGCCAGTTTGCCTGGGCGGGGGTCTCTGGGTCACCAGTTTACCTGGGCGGGGGTCTCTGGGTCGCCAGTTTGCCTGGGCGGGGGTCTCTGGGTCGGGGGTCCAGTTTGTCCTGGGCGGGGGGTCTCTGGGGCCAGTTTGCCTGGGCGGGGGTCTCTGGGTCGCCAGTTTACCTGGGCGGGGGTCTCTGGGTCGCCAGTTTGCCTGGGTTTGCCTGGGGGGGGTCTCTGGGTCGCCAGTTTACCTGGGCGGGGGGTCTCTGGGTCGCCAGTTTGTCTGGGCGGGGGTCTCTGGGTCGCCAGTTTGCCTGGGCGGGGTCTCTGGCGTAACCAGTTTGCCTGGGCGGGGGTCTCTGGGTCGCCAGTTTGAATTTGGGTCCCAGTTTGTCTGGGCGGGGGGGTCTTGGGTCGCCAGTTTGGGGCGGGGGTCTCTGGGTCGCCAGTTTGCCTGGGCGGGGGTCTCTGGGTCGCCAGTTTGTCCTGGGCGGGGGCGGGGGTCTCTGGGCTCGCCAGTTTGCCTGGGCGGGGGTCTCTGGGGGTCGGTAGTTGCAGTTTGCCTGGGCGGGGGTCTCTGGGTGCCAGCCTGGGGGGGGTCTCTGGGTCGCCAGTTTGCCTGTTCTGGCACGCCAGTTTACCTGGGCGGGGGTCTCTGGGTCGCCAGTTTGCCTGGGCGGGGGTCTCTGGGTCACCAGTTTGTCTGGGCGGGGGGAGGAAATCTCTGGGTCGCCAGTTTGCCTGGGCGGGGGTCTCTGGGTCACCAGTTTGCCTGGGCGGGGGTCTCTGGGTCGCCAGTTTGCCTGGGCCTCTGGGTCCCAGTTTACCTGGGCGGGGGTCTCTGTTTGGGCCTCTGGGTCGCCAGTTTGCCTGGGCGGGGGGTCTCTGGGTCGCCAGTTTACCTGGGCGGGGGGTCTCTGGGTCGCCAGTTTACCTGGGCGGGGGTCTCTGGGTCACCAGTTTACCTGGGCGGGGGGTCTGGGTCGCCAGTTTACCTGGGCGGGGGTCTCTGGGTCACCAGTTTACCTGGGCGGGGGTCCTTGCGTAACAAAAAGTTGATGACCCCTGAATTTGCCCCATCTTCACCCAGTCTTTCACTGATGAAGACATATCCTCATGGTCTGTCCCTGTGTTGACATTTAGGGAGACACTAGTCTAGTGTCTGATGATGCCCGTTGGAGAACATTAGAGAGCATCTCTCTCCCTCTGCTCCAAATTACATCACATTATAGAACACTACTGCCTGGAGTGGTAGTTGCAGTCAGCCTGTCTTTGGGTGGCAGGCTGCTGAAAGCTTTTTGGCGCTGAGGATAAATGAATATGTGTCCCAAATGGCACCCTAGTTGCTATCTAATGCACTACTTTAGACCAGGGCCCATAAGGTGGCCCCTAGAGTGCCATTTGAGCTGCATCCTCAGTATAAAGAGTGTGTTAAAGCTTTGGCTCAGTCTGGGAGCAGGAGGAGGAAATAAAACACATTCAGGAGAACCAGTGATGCTGTCTGTCAATCTGAAAGGTCTCCTATTCATTCATACTCTCTCCTCCATCCTCTCTCTCTCATCCCTCCTCCCTCTCCTCCCCCCCTCCCTCTCCTCCCCCCTCTCTCTCTCCTCTCTCTCCCCCCCCTCTCTCTCCTCCCCCTCTCTCTCTCCTCCTCTCCCCTCTCCTCTCTCTCCCTCTCTCTCTCTCCCCCCCTCTCTCTCTCCCCCTCTCTCTCTCCCCCCCCCCTCTCTCCTCCCTCCTCTCTCTCTCCTCCCTCCTCCTCTCCTACTCTGCCCTCTCTCTTCCTCCCTCCTCTCTCCCTCTCTCCCTCCCGTCCCTCCCTCTCCCTCTCTCCCTCCTCCCCCTCTCTCTCTCCCCCTCTCTCTCCTCCCCCTCTCTCTCCCCTCTCTCTCTCCTCCCCCTGTCTAGATACCTCCCCTCTCTCTCTCTGCCCTGTCTTTCTCTGAAGAAAGGAACAGGAGAGATCTCTCATCATCCCCTCTCTGCTCTTCTCTCTCTCTCTCTCTCTCTCTCTCTCTCTCTCTCTCTCTCTCTCTCTCTCTGTCCCCCTCTCTCCCTCTGTCTCTCTCTCTCTCTCTCTCTCTCTCTCTCTCTCCCTCTCTCTCCTCCTCTGATCTCACCTCCCCCTCTCTCTCCCCACCCTCTCTCTCTCTGTGTCTCACCTCTGTCTCCTCCTCCTCCCTGTCTCTCTCTGTGTCTCACTCTGTCCTCCTCTGTCTCCCTCTCTCTCATCCCCCTCTCTCTCTGTTCCCTCTCTCTGTGTTGCTCTCCCTCTCTCTGTGTCTCTCTGTGTCTCTCCCCCTCTCCCCTCTCTCTCTCTCTGTCCTCCCCCTCTCTCTCCTCCCCACCCTCTGTGTCTCCCCTCTCTCTGTGTCTCTCTCCCCCCCTCTCTCCCCTCCCTCTCTCCTCTCTCTCCCCTGTGAGATGTCCCACCCTCTCTCTCCCCCACCCTGTCTCTCTCATCCCCTCTGTCTCTCCCTGTGAGCCCCAGAGAGGATCTCTGATAACCATGGTAGCTGTGAGATGTCCCACCCTCTCCCTGGTCATGATCCATGGTAGCTGTCTGTCTGGAACCAGAGAGGATCCTCTGGTCCCCAGAGAGGATGTGGCTCCCATGGTAGCTGTCTCTCTCCCCCCCCTCTCTCTCCCTCTCTCTCCTCCTCCTCCCCCCCCTCTCACTCAGCCTAGTCTAATATGTTATTGAATGTAAACCCTATTTCAGACACTTGTTGAACCTACTCTGCTAGTCTGATTCCTTTCACAGACAGTACAGGACAGTTGGTTCCCCGGGCGGTTTAGGTTGAATTAGGTTGGATAACCAACGTACCAGTTCAGACCTCTTTTCAACTCACGTTGTTGTAGCCTAACTACCAGACAGCAGGCTGCACTGGGTACACATACATTTATCTGCCAGCCAGGGCCAGCTTTTCTATGTCTTTATTGTGTAGTATCCACCTGTTTGTATTACATAGATAGTGTGAAATTGAGTCTAGATAATTGCCTGTCTTTCTCTGAAGAAAGGAACAGGAGAGATGTCATTATAGATGTTTGGCTTTAGAAAAGTGCTCTTCTGGGTGTTTGTGTTAACAACTGAAACATGAAAGCAAGAGAATGACATTCTTGAAAGGCTGTTTCCGCCCTCTCTGTGTGTCTCTTTGTGTGTCTCTGCTCTGTGTCTCGCTCTGTGTCTCCAGAGAGGATCTGTGTGTCTCTGGAACTCTGTGTGATAACTCTGTGAGATGTCTGGAACCAGAGAGGATGTGTGGTCTCACTCTGTGTGTCTCTCTGTGTGTCTCCAGAGAGGATGTGGCTGTGTGTCTCTCTGTGTCTCTGTGTCTCTCTCTGTGTCTCTGTGAGATGTCTGTGTCTCATGATAACTCTGTGAGATGTCTCTCTCTGTGTCTCTGTGTCTCCCTCTGTGTCTCACTCTGTGTCTCTCTCTGTGTCTGATAACTCTCTGTGTCTGGTTATCTCTGTGTGTCTCTCTGTGTCTCTCTGTGTGTCTCTCTGGTCCCTGTGTCTCTCTCCCTGTGTCTCTCTCCCTGTGTCTCTCTCTCTGTGTCTCTCTGTGTCTCTGTGTCTCTCTCTGTGTCTCTCTCTGTGTCTCTCTCTGTGTCTCTCTCTGTGTCTCTCTCTGTGTCTCTCTCTGTGTCTCTCCCTGTGTCTCTCTCCCTGTGTCTCTCTCCCTGTGTCTCTCTCCCTGTGGCCTGGTCATGATAACCATGGTGGTCATGATAACCATGGTAGCTGTGAGATGTCTGGAACCAGAGAGGATGTGGCCTGGTCATGATAACCATGGTAGCTGTGAGATGTCTGGAACCAGAGAGGATGTGGCCTGGTCATGATAACCATGGTAGCTGTGAGATGTCTGGAACCAGAGAGGATGTGGCCTGGTCATGATAACCATGGTAGCTGTGAGATGTCTGGAACCAGAGAGGATGTGGCCTGGTCATGATAACCATGGTAACTGTGAGATGTCTGGAACCAGAGAGGATGTGGCCTGGTCATGATAACCATGGTAACTGTGAGATGTCTGGAACCAGAGAGGATGTGGCCTGGTCATGATAACCATGGTAGCTGTGAGATGTCTGGAACCAGAAGGATGTGGCCTGGTCATGATAACCATGGTAACTGTGAGATGTCTGGAACCATGACAAGTGGATGTCTGGAACACCTGGTCATGATAACCATGGTATGTGAGATGTCTGGAACCAGAGAGGATGTGGCTCACATAACCACGCACTACACAGGATGTGGCAATAACTTTCAGCAGATGTCTGGAACCAGATAGGATGTGGCCTGGTCATGATAACCATGGTAGCTGTCATGTCTGGAACCAGAGAGGATCTGGCTGTTCATGATAACAGGTAGCTGTGAGCTGTCTGGAACCAGAGGGATGTGGCCTGGTCATGATAACCAGAAACCACAGCTGGCCTGGTCAATAACTGTCTATCTGTCCAGAGAGGATGTGGCCTGCATGATAAATCCATGGTACTGTGACAGATGGAACCAGAGTCAGATGGGGTAGCTGTGAGATGTCTGGAACCAGAATAAACCATATTATATTGAACTGAAGGTGAGATGTCAACCAGAGAGGTGTGGCACTGGTACCATGGTAGCTCTAGAGACAAGGCTGGTCAGATCGACTGTTCTCCAGAGGACTGGAACCAGACAGGTTACTGGTAACACCATGAGTGAGATGTCAAGGCTTCAGATCACACGTTCTCCAGAACTGAAACCACTGGTAACTCTAGAGATGTCTGGAACCAGATCTGAGGATGTGGCCTGTTCATGTCTGGAACAGATTACATGAGCTGTGGGTGTAGAACCAGAAGGATGCACTGGTCTGGTAACTGGTAGCTGAGACAACCTTCAGAGGATCGGCCTGTTCATGATCCAGAGCTGTGGGATGTAGGAACCAGAGAGGATGGGCACGTTACTGGTAACTCTAGAGACAAGCTGTGAGATGACTGTTCTCCAGAACTGAAGGGCACGTTACTGGTAACTCTAGAGATCGTTCTCCAGAACTGAAGGGCACGTTACTGGTAACTCTAACCAAGGCTACTGATCGACTGTCTCCAGAACTGAAGGGCACGTTACTGGTAACTCTAGAGACAGCTCTGCTACTACAGGATGTGGCCTGGCTCCAGATGATCAGAGACCTGTTCTCCAGAGCTGTGAGATGTGGAACCACTGAAGGGCATGTGGCCTGGTATCTCTAGAGACAAGGCTTCAGATCGAGGTTCTCCAGAGCCTGGGTCATGTAACCACTGAAGGGCACGTTACTGGTACTCAGAGACAAGGCTTCAGATCGACCGTAACCAGAGCTGTGGTGTCAGGAACATGTAGCCTGGTCATACAGAACTGTGAACCAGAGGGATGTGGCACTTACTGGTAACTCTAGAGACAAGGCTTCAGATCGACCGGTTGTGGCTCTGGTCAGAACTGAAGGGCAGATGTTACTGGTAACTCTAGAGACAAGGCTTCAGATCGAGCCGTTCTGGAGAGGGACTGTGGGTGTAGAACTGAAGGGCACGTTACTGGTAACTCTAGAGACAAGGCTTCAGATCGACCGTTCTCCAGAACTGAAGGGCACGTTACTGGTAACTCTAGAGACAAGGCTCCAGATCGACCGTTCTCCAGAGCTGTGGGTGCAGAACTGAAGGGCACGTTACTGGTAACTCTAGAGACAAGGCTTCAGATCGACCGTTCTCCAGAACTGAAGGGCACGTTACTGGTAACTCTAGAGACAAGGCTTCAGATCGACCGTTCTCCAGAACTGAAGGGCACGTTACTGGTAACTCTAGAGACAAGGCTTCAGATCGACCGTTCTCCAGAACTGAAGGGCACGTTACTGGTAACTCTAGAGACAAGGCTTCAGATCGACCGTTCTCCAGAGCTGTGGTGCACAGGACATGTAGGTACAGAACTGAAGGGCACGTTACTGGTAACTCTAGAGACAAGGCTTCAGATCGACCGTTCTCCAGAGCTGTGGTGCACAGGACATGGCTCCCCATTCCCTACATTTTGCACTACTCCTGCTCTGGCTAAAAGTGATGCATTATATAGAGAATATGGTGCCAGATTAACCCTGTGGCAGCGCCAATTATGTATATAAACCCTGGACTGCTGATGCTATGTATTGGCCAATGAGAGGCTTTGAAGCCATGTGTCGGCCATATTGGTGCTCCCCAGTAGGAACAGTCCATAAGAATGAATGGAATTCTACAGTATTTCAATGAGGACAAAATGACATGTATAGAAGTATGTTTTGTTTTAGTGTGGACAGTAACGTTAGTAATGTAACAAATATATACTTTAAGGAAAATGTTTTTATATATATGTTTATCTCACATAATATCATTTAAAAGTCTGCATTAAGGCTGTGATAGAATAAATATGGCTAAAACTCATGTAGACATTAATACATGCATTTCTTTAGCTTCCAAAATATTTTTGACACCGGTGTCGAGATGGAGGGGCGATGGCTTCAATACAGCGCCCCCTATCAGTCATCCAGCGTGTATGTAGATCACTGGTCAGCATCCTGGCCGACACTCAGCTGGCTCACTGTAAGACAAACCAGTAGCAGCATTTTCCTTTATGTCCCACAGGGGGAGCTGCTGAGCCCGTGTCGATGCAGTGGGTCTGTCCGCTGCACCCATGAGCCCTGCCTCATCAAGTGGATCAGTGAGAGGGGCTCCTGGAGCTGTGAGCTCTGCTACTACAAGTACCACGTGGTAGCCATCAGCACCAATAACCCACTCCAGGTAGGGACAGCTGTGAGCTCTGCTACTACAAGTACCACGTGGTAGCCATCAGCACCAATAACCCACTCCAGGTAGGGACAGCTGTGAGCTCTGCTACTACAAGTACCACGTGGTAGCCATCAGCACCAATAACCCATCAGCACCAATAACCCACTCCAGGTAGGGACAGCTGTGAGCTCTGCTACTACAAGTACCACGTGGTAGCCATCAGCACCAATAACCCTCTCCAGGTAGGGACAGCTGTGAGCTCTGCTACTACAAGTACCACGTGGTAGCCATCAGCACCAATAACCCTCTCCAGGTAGGGACAGCTGTGAGCTCTGCTACTACAAGTACCACGTGGTAGCCATCAGCACCAATAACCCTCTCCAGGTAGGGACAGCTGTGAGCTCTGCTACTACAAGTACCACGTGGTAGCCATCAGCACCAATAACCCACTCCAGGTAGGGACAGCTGTGAGCTCTGCTACTACAAGTACCACGTGGTAGCCATCAGCACCAATAACCCACTCCAGGTAGGGACAGCTGTGAGCTCTGCTACTACAAGTACCACGTGGTAGCCATCAGCACCAATAACCCACTCCAGGTAGGGACAGATGTGATGGGACTCGCCTGCTCTTGGACTTGAGTCAGGGGGAGGGTTTTAGGGGATGAAGAGGATGAAGAGGAGAGCTCTAATTGGGTGTATATCACACAGCACTGCAGAGAGAGAGAGGGTTAATACTAGTGTATATGAATAGTGTGGGATGATGATGTACTCTCTCTTCCCTCCTTCTTTCCCCCTCCCTCCTCCTCCCTCTCTCTCTCTCTCTCTCTCTCTCTCCCCCTTCCCTCCTTCTTTCCCCCTCCCTCCTCCTCCCTCTCTCTCTCTCTCTCTCTCTCCCCCCTTCCCTCCTTCTTTCCCCCTCCCTCCTCCTCCCTCTCTCTCTTCTCTCTCCCCCTCCCCTCTCTCTCCCCTCCCTCCTCCTCTCTCCCCCTCCCCCTCTCCCTCCTCTCCCCCTCTCCCTCCTCTCTCCCTCCCCCCAGTGGCAGGCCATCTCTCTGACAGTGATAGAGAAGGTCCAGATAGCAGCGGCCGTGCTGGGCAGCCTGTTCCTCATGTCCTCCATCTCCTGGCTGGTGTGGTCGTCCCTCAGCCCCTCGGCCAAGTGGCAGCGCCAGGACCTGCTCTTCCAGATCTGCTACGCCATGTACGGATTCATGGACCTCGTCTGCATCGGTGAGGCCGGCACACAGAGGAACTCCTCCTCCTCCTCTTCCTCTTCCTCCTCCTCCTCCTCTTCTTCTTCTTCCTTGGTTGATTTATTGGGGGGAAAAGATAGACAACCCAGGGGATTCTACTTGTTTGCAACGTGGTCCCCTATGGAATACACCTCCCTCCTCCTCCTTCATTTCCTCTTCTCCAATCAGGACACTTGAGGTGGGACATATATGACTCCCCAGACAGAGCTCTGGAGGACTCACTGTGTGATTAACCAACACTACCAACATGTTGGATTCAGGATGTATTCATGTGTAACTGACAACCTCCCCCTCTTCTTCTCTCTCGTTAAAGCGCTGATCGTCCATGAAGGCCCCTCAGTGTTCAGGATCTTTAACCGCTGGCAGGCAGTGAACCAGCAGTGGAAGGTGCTGAACTACGACAAGATCAAAGACACTGAGGACCACCAGAGATCCAGGCTGACGCCCAGGCACCTGGCCCTGCCCAACCCCAGGACGAGTGCTCCTCCCGGGGCAGAGCCGGGGGATGACATGGTCTCCCCCTCCACCTCCTCCCTCATGGCCGCGGTGGCCGCCTCCGCGCCTGGCTACACCGGGGCCACAGCCGCAACCGCCAGCCTGACGACGGTGACGACGCAGGACTCAATGTCGGAGCAGGGGCCACCATCCCTGCCAGACCACCACTGTGCGTACAACATCCTCCACCTGCTCACCCAGCACCTCTGGACAACGCAGCAGGAGCCCCGCCCCACTCAAGTCCATCCCCAGCCTCTGCAGCCCAGCAACAGCAGCCGGGAGCTGGTCATGAGAGTCACTACGGTCTGAGGCTTCAACTGAGGCCTAACTTTGTTATGTTACAACAACCAACATAAGAGAGAGAGGGGTGTGTGGCCTCTTTTTGGGAGTTTGAATGGAGGACTGGGAGACGTTGCTGCTGCTTCACAGAGACTTACATGAAGTTACTCAATGCTGCCTGGGACAGAAAGATGAAGGAGCGAGGGGGAGAGTGTGGGTGAGGGGGAGAGTGTGGGTGAGGGGTAGAGTGTGGGTGAGGGGTAGAGTGTGGGTGAGGGGGAGAGTGTGGGTGGGGGGAGAGTGTGGGTGAGGGGGAGAGTGTGGGTGAGGGGAAGAGTGTGGGTGAGGGGTAGAGTGTGGGTGAGGGGTAGAGTGTGGGTGAGGGGTAGAGTGTGGGTGAGGGGGAGAGTGTGGGTGAGGGGGAGAGTGTGGGTGAGGGGGAGAGTGTGGGTGAGGGGGGAGTGTGGGTGAGGGGGAGAGTGTGGGTGAGGGGGAGAGTGTGGGAGGGGAAGGGGGGTGAGGGTAGAGTGTGGGTGAGGGGGAGAGTGTGAGTGAGGATGGACAGGGGGTGAGGATGGAGAGGGCAAGAGAGAGGGAGAGATTTGCCAGTTTCCTGTGTTTTGACAGCCTTGATGTAATAAAACGAGACTTCCAGATCTGTGTGTGGTGGTCTGATGTAGCAGGAAGGATGTGTGAAGCAGAGCCATTTCTCTCTCTCTCATATATATATATATATGACTCTGCTTACACGGAGCTGTGATAGATGGCACTGATCTGATGTGATCTACTACGTAGCCTGGAGCAACACTCCTGTCAGGAAGCTGCAGTCCTCACAGTCATGATAAATAGACCTTTCTAATTACTATGATGACAGACAGGAGCACAGTTCAGAACAGTGACAGTCCATAACACTAATACCTTCTTACATTAGCTGTTCACAATGACAATTCAGTCTGCATCACAAATGGCACCCTATTCCCGACATAGTGCACTACTTTAGACCAGAACCTGATGGGCCCTGGTCAAAACTAGTGGACTGCACAGGGAACAGGTTGCTATTTGGGATGCAGACTGAGATTAAGTTTCAATACAAAACACAAGCCGTCTCCTTCTGAAGAGCTTGAATAGTATGCCACTGACCAGAGGTTAGTTTGGAGTGGCCTAAAGTGTGGTAACGCATTAACAGTTGAATTATTCATATTGGAATAGGATTCCTTCCTGTCAACTCTGAGACATGGCAGAGGCATAACAGACAGCTTTACATCTTCCCAGAGTCATTTATAAACAGCTTTACATCTTCCCAGAGTCATTTATAAACAGCTTTACATCTTCCCAGAGTCATTTATAAACAGCTTTACATCTTCCCAGAGTCATTTATAAACAGCTTTACATCTTCCCAGAGTCATTTATAAACAGCTTTACATCTTCCCAGAGTCATTTATAAACAGCTTTACATCTTCCCAGAGTCATTTATAAACAGCTTTACATCTTCCCAGAGTCATTTATAAACAGCTTTACATCTTCCCAGAGTCATTTATAAACAGCTTTACATCTTCCCAGAGTCATTTATAAACAGCTTTACATCTTCCCAGAGTCATTTATAAACAGCTTTACATCTTCCCAGAGTCATTTATAAACAGCTTTACATCTTCCCAGAGTCATTTATAAACAGCTTTACATCTTCCCAGAGTCATTTATAAACAGCTTTACATCTTCCCAGAGTCATTTATAAACAGCTTTACATCTTCCCAGAGTCATTTATAAACAGCTTTACATCTTTATAAACCCAGAGTCATTTATAAACAGCTTTACATCTTCCCAGAGTCATTTATAAACAGCTTTACATCTTCCCAGAGTCATTTATAAACAGCTTTACATCTTCCCAGAGTCATTTATAAACAGCTTTACATCTTCCCAGAGTCATTTATAAACAGCTTTACATCTTCCCAGAGTCATTTATAAACAGCTTTACATCTTCCCAGAGTCATTTATAAACAGCTTTACATCTTCCCAGAGTCATTTATAAACAGCTTTACATCTTCCCAGAGTCATTTATAAACAGCTTTACATCTTCCCAGAGTCATTTATAAACAGCTTTACATCTTCCCAGAGTCATTTATAAACAGCTTTACATCTTCCCAGAGTCATTTATAAACAGCTTTACATCTTCCCAGAGTCATTTATAAACAGCTTTACATCTTCCCAGAGTCATTTATAAACAGCTTTACATCTTCCCAGAGTCATTTATAAACAGCTTTACATCTTCCCAGAGTCATCTTCCCAGAGTCATTTATAAACAGCTTTACATCTTCCCAGAGTCATTTATAAACAGCTTTACATCTTCCCAGAGTCATTTATAAACAGCTTTACGTCTTCCCAGAGTCATTTATAAACAGCTTTACATCTTCCCAGAGTCATTTATAAACAGCTTTACATCTTCCCAGAGTCATTTATAAACAGCTTTACATCTTCCCAGAGTCATTTATAAACAGCTTTACATCTTCCCAGAGTCATTTATAAACAGCTTTACATCAGCATTTATAAACAGCTAGCCTGAGTCATTTAAAACAGAAGAGCAGCAGAGCATTTATAAACAGTTTACATCTTCCCAGGTCATTTATAAACAGCTTTACATCTTCCCAGAAATAAACTGAATAAACAGCTTTACATCTTCCCTGAGTCATTTATAAACAGCTTTACATCTTCCCAGAGTCAGCAGCAGAGGGTGTTGTTGGAGTGAAAACTGAAGAGCAGCAGAGGGTGTTGTTGGAGTGAAAACTGAAGAGCAGCAGAGGGTGTTGTTGGAGTGAAAACTGAAGAGCAGCAGAGGGTGTTGTTGGAGTGAAAACTGAAGAGCAGCAGAGGGTGTTGTTGGAGTGAAAACTGAAGAGCAGCAGAGGGTGTTGTTGGAGTGAAAACTGAAGAGCAGCAGAGGAGTGAAAACTGAAGAGCAGCAGAGGGTGTTGTTGGAGTGAAAACTGAAGAGCAGCAGAGGGTGTTGTTGGAGTGATAACTGAAGAGCAGAGGGTGTTGTTGGAGTGATAAACTGAAGAGCAGCAGAGGGTGAGGTTGGAGTGATAACAGCAGAGGGTGTTGTTGGAGTGATAACTGAGCAGCAGAGGGTTGTTGTTGAGTGATAACTGAAGAGCAGCAGAGGGTGTTGTTGGAGTGAAAACTGAAGAGCAGCAGAGGGTGTTGTTGGAGTGATAACTGAAGAGCAGCAGAGGGTGTTGTTGGAGTGAAAACTGAAGAGCAGCAGAGGGTGTTGTTGGAGTGATAACTGAAGAGCAGCAGAGGGTGTTGTTGGAGTGAAAACTGAAGAGCAGCAGAGGGTGTTGTTGGAGTGAAAACTGAAGAGCAGCAGAGGGTGTTGTTGGAGTGAAAACTGAAGAGCAGCAGAGGGTGTTGTTGGAGTGAAAACTGAAGAGCAGCAGAGGGTGTTGTTGGAGTGATAACTGAAGAGCAGCAGAGGGTGTTGTTGGAGTGAAAACTGAAGAGCAGCAGAGGGTGTTGTTGGAGTGAAAACTGAAGAGCAGCAGAGGGTGTTGTTGGAGTGAAAACTGAAGAGCAGCAGAGGGTGTTGTTGGAGTGATAACTGAAGAGCAGCAGAGGGTGTTGTTGGAGTGATAACTGAAGAGCAGCAGAGGGTGTTGAAGAGCAGCAGAGGGTGTTGTTGGAGTGATAACTGAAGAGCAGCAGAGGGTGTTGTTGGAGTGATAACTGAAGAGCAGCAGAGGGTGTTGTTGGAGTGATAACTGAAGAGCAGCAGAGGGTGTTGTTGGAGTGATAACTGAAGAGCAGCAGAGGGTGTTGTTGGAGTGATAACTGAAGAGCAGCAGAGGGTGTTGTTGGAGTGAAAACTGAAGAGCAGCAGAGGGTGTTGTTGGAGTGATAACTGAAGAGCAGCAGAGGGTGAGGTTTGAATGGAACATAACGAGCGAAGAGACTGCTTTTCAGATGCTTCATGATGTTTTTGGTTCTGAGTGAAGTACCTCCAATCAAAACAGTGTGCATCTGGTAACCATGACGATGACCCCCCAGCACCTACCTGACCCCTGAGTTAAGCTAACCATAGTGCTCTGTGAAAAGGACACCACATGCCTTTAGTCACTGAATACATTGTTCCATGGGGACATATTTTGTTTATGATTAGTATAAATATGTTAAAGAAAACTGTTGATATGTAAAACAATGAATTTTATTCTGTGGTTCAGCTTGGGTACATCTGAGTCAGACCGTGTCGTTCAACATCGTTCCAATCATCTCTCTTTTATTACAAAATGAGCTCCGAACAACAAGTAGAAACATATCATGATTTAGAGGTGTAGGTCTACATTCCTTAAAGCCTGGCGTCTCATTCAGAGCTCTGCTGTACTGCGAGTCCTGATCATTGAACTTTGACACCAAGCAGCCAATCTACTCCTTATATAGTGGACTACTTTGGGCCAGGGCCGTCTCAAGCTGTTCTGCCTTCAACAGGAGGTCATCAGTAGCCTGAGTCCCGGATCTGTTTAGTCAACTACACATGATGCCTATAGGAGTTGGCTTTACAGCACAAAACAGATCTGGGACTCAGGCTATCAGGAATCAGATAAAATACACATTTTACACTCTAAAGCCATCAAGTCTCTACAGGCGACACAATGCACACGATATATAATAGGTAGGCTTTCCTCTAGAGGAACTCCTGGGTAATGATGATGTCACAGAACCATAGGTGCTGTTCTGGTCGGGGGTTTCACCATTACAGTACATGTAGCATCCTCAGTATGGGATGGAAGCACCACATGCTGACAAGCAGCATCCTATGAAGTGCACTACTTTTGACCAGGGTCCATAGAGTGCCATTTGGGACATAAGCACAGGCAGTATAGAACCAAAACTGATCTATAAGACCAACTGCGGTGTATGAGAGAGTGAGTGAGTGTGTGGGGAGTGAGATCGATACATCCAGCCCCTCTACCAGTCCCTACAGTACGTCCAACCCCTCTACCAGTCCCTACAGTACGTCCAACCCCTCTACCAGTCCCTACAGTACATCCAACCCCTCTACCAGTCCCCACAGTACGCCCAACCCCTCTACCAGTCCCTACAGTACGTCCAGTCCCTCTACCAGTCCCTACAGTACGTCCAACCCCTCTACCAGTCCCTACAGTACGGCCAACCCCTCTTACCAGTCCCTACAGTACATCCAACCCCTCTACCAGTCCCCACAGTACGTCCAAACCCTCTACCAGTCCCTACAGTACGGCCAACCCCTCTACCAGTCCCTACAGTATGGCCAACCCCTCCACCAGTCCCCAAAGTACATCCAGCCCCTCTACCAGTCCCCAAAGTACATCCAGCCCCTCTACCAGTCCCCACAGTACGTCCAGCCCCTCTACCAGTCCCTACAGTACGTCCAGCCCCTCTACCAGTCCCTACAGTATGTCCAACCCCTCTACCAGTCCCTACAGTACGTCCAACCCCTCTACCAGTCCCTACAGTACGTCCAACCCCTCTACCAGTCCCTACAGTATGTCAAACCCCGCTACCAGTCCCTACAGTACGACCAGTCCCTCTACCAGTCCCTACAGTACGTCCAACCCCTCTACCAGTCCCTACAGTACGTCAAACCCCTCTACCAGTCCCTACAGTATGACCAGTCCCTCTACCAGTCCCTATAGTATGACCAGCCCCTCTACCAGTCCCTACAGTATGACCAGTCCCTCTACCAGTCCCTACAGTACGTCCAACCCCTCTACCAGTCCCTAAAGTATGACAAGCCCCTCTACAAGTCCCCACAGTACGTCCAACCCCTCTACCAGTCCCTACAGTATGACCAGCCCCTCTACCAGTCCCTACAGTATTTAAAGAGTAACTTTCAAGACAAAAAACAGGATGTTTTAGGCTTAGTGAAACATATCAATCCTGGTCTTCATTTTGACAGTTTGTTGCACAAGTGATACATTCAGGTCTTTTAGTATTAAATCTAGCTCCTTGTCCCTAGTGGTTCAACTCTACCATTGACATGGTGATGTAGAGGCGCCCCTACGTCATCAAAGGGAGGGGTTCAGTATGAAATCCACTCCCTTCTAGATGCAGGTTGTGGAGTGGACCAATATATTTAGCATGATGCTTCCTTGAATACTGACGCTACACAACATACAAAAGGCAGTGAAGGCACATACCCGCACATGACCAAATTCAACGTTTTAGCTTACCGTTTCATACACATCAACCTGGTATACCAAGAAAACATACAAATGATACGTATGTACAGTTGAAGTCGGATGTTTACATACAATTAGGTTGGAGTCATTAAAACTAGTTTTTCAACCACTCCACAAATGTCTTGTTAACAAACTATAGTTTTGGCAAGTCGGTTAGGACATCTACTTTGTGCATGACACAAGTCATTTTTCCAACACTTGTTTACAGACAGATTATTTCACTTATAATTCACTGTATTACAATTCCAGTGGGTCAGAAGTTTACATACACTAAGTTGACTGTGCCTTTAAACAGCTTGGAAAATTCCAGAAAATGATGTCATGGCTTTAGAAGCTTCTGATAGGCTAATTGACATCATTTGAGTCAGTTGGAGGTGTACCTGTGGATGTATTTCAAGGCCTACCTTCAAACTCAGTGTCTCTTTGCTTGACATCATGGGAAAATCAAAAGAAATCGTAGACCTCCACAAGTCTGGTTCATCCTTGGGAGCAATTTCCAAATGCCTGAAGGTACCACATTCATCTGTACAAACAATAGTACGCAGGTATAAACACCATGGGACAATGTAGTCATCATACCGCTCAGGAAGGAGACATGTTCTGTCTCCTAGAAATGAACGTACTTTAGTGCGAAAAGTGCAAATCAATCCCAGAACAATAGCAAAGGACCTTGTGAAGATGCTGGAGGAAAAGTATCTATTTCCACAGTAAAACGAGTCCTTAATCGACATAACCTGAAAGGTCGCTCTACAAGGAAGGAGCCACTGCTCCAAAACCGCCATGAAAAAGTCAGACTACGGTTTGCAACTGCACATGGGGACAAAGATCATACTTTTTGGAGAAATGTCGTCTGGTCTGATGAAACAAAAATAGGACTGTTTGGCCATAATGACCATCGTTATGTTTGGAGGGAAAAGGGGGAGGCTTGCAAGCCGAAGAAGACCATCCCAACCATGAAGCACGGGGGTGGCAGCATCATGTTGTGTGGGTGCTTTGCTGCAGGAGGGCCAGGTGCACTTCACAAAATACATGGCATCATGAGGGAGGAAAGTTATGTGGATATATTGAAGCAAAATCTCCAGACATCAGTCAGGAAGTTAAAGCTTGGTCGCAAATGGGTCTTCCAAATGGACAATGACCCCAAGCATGCTTTCAAAGTTGTGGGAAAATGGCTTACGGACAACAAAGTCAAGGTATTGGAGTGGCCATCACAAAGCCCTGACCTCAATTCAATAGAACATTTGTGGGCAGAACTGAAAAGGCTTGTGGGAGCAAGGAGGCCTACAAACCTGACTCAGTTACACCAGCTCCGTCAGGAGGAATGGGCCAAAAATCACCCAACTTGTGGAAGGCTACCTGAAGAGTTTGACCCAAGTTAAACAATTTAAAGGCAATGCTACCAAATACTGATTGAGTGTATGTAAACTTCTGACCCACTGAGAATGTGATGAAATAAATAAAAGCTGAAATAAATCATTCTCTCTACAATTATTCTGACATTTCACATTCTTAAAATAAAGTGGTGATCCTAACTGACCAAAAACAGGGAATTTTTACTAGGATTAAATGTCAAGAATTGTGAAAAACTGAGTTATAATGGATTTGGCTAAGGTGTGTGTAAACGTCCGACTTCAACTGTATTCGTAGCTACATCCATTGTAACAAGAAACAGATGACAGTGGTCATGTTAACTTCACTGATTGGTGGAGCACTCTGCTACAGTTGGCTCATAGTTCAATGGTTGTGAGTTCTAATCCCAACTGGGGAAGATTTTCATATATTCATCCCGTGACCACACACACTTCTAATTCTGAAAAGTGAAAGCATACCTGTGAGAGGGGTCGCCCTGGTAGTAGTTGTAGGTTTTCATACAGTACCCAAGACCAGTCTGTGTTCATTTTTATTTTTTTACCCCTTTTTCTCCCCAATTTCGTGGTGTCCAATTGTTGTAGTAGCTACTATCTTGTCCCATCGCTACAACTCCCGTACGGGCTCAGGAGAGACGAAGGTCGAAAGTCATGCGTCCTCCGATATGCTAACCAAGAGTGCACAGTGTTTCCTCCGACACATTGGTGCGGCTGGTATCCAACCCGGAAGCCAGCCGCACCAATGTGTCGGAGGAAACACCGTGCACCTGGCAACCTTAGTTAGCGCGCACTGCGCCCGGCCCGCCACGGGAGTCGCTGGTGCGCGATGAGACAAGGACATCCCTACCGACCAAGCCCTCCCTAACCCGGACGACGCTAGGCCAATTGTGCGTCGCTCCACGGACCTCCCGGTCGTGGCCGGTTACGACAGAGCCTGGGCGCGAACCCAGAGTCTCTGATGGCACAGCGAGCGTTGCAGTACAGCGCCCTTAACCACTGTGCCACCCGGGAGGCCCTTCGTCTGTGTTCATTTGACCATTGGAAAAAAGAGATACTGGGTAAATACTGCAATGCGGTTTGGATTGAGTTGAGCCCCTTCATTTACAAGGTGATGATTGCACTTTCCTCCCAACACAATACCGCAGTAAATATGAGTCCCCCCCCCATAAGGGATTCGAACTTACACTGCAAGTGGCAATAGATGTCAGGAAGTCAGCACATAACAACTGTGAGTTCACTTTCCAGAGACGTATTTCATTTTATTATCAGAGCGTGTCAGTGGACTTCTGGTAAGTAACTTCAGTGAGAGAGTGTTGGGATCAGGTACAACTATATTTACCCGCCCCCAAAATGAATATTTATGAGCAAGTCTCCCCCAGTGAGAGAGTGTTGGGACCAGGTACAACTATATTTACCCACCCCCAAAATGAATATTTATGAGCAAGTCTCCCCCAGTGAGAGAGTGTTGGGACCAGGTACAACTATATTTACCCGCCCCCAAAATGAATATTTATGAGCAAGTCTCCCCCAGTGAGAGAGTGTTGGGACCAGGTACAACTATATTTACCCGCCCCCAAAATGAATATTTATGAGCAAGTCTCCCCTAGTGAGAGAGTGTTGGGATCAGGTACAACTATATTTACCCACCCCCAAAATGAATATTTATGAGCAAGTCTCCCCAGTGAGAGAGTGTTGGGACCAGGTACAACTATATTTACCCGCCCCCAAAATGAATATTTATGAGCAAGTCTCCCCCAGTGAGAGAGTGTTGGGATCAGGTACAACTATATTTACCCGCCCCCAAAATGAATATTTATGAGCAAGTCTCCCCCAGTGAGAGAGTGTTGGGACCAGGTACAACTATATTTACCCGCCCCCAAAATGAATATTTATGAGCAAGTCTCCCCCAGTGAGAGAGTGTTGGGATCAGGTACAACTATATTTACCCGCCCCCAAAATGAATATTTATGAGCAAGTCTCCCCCAGTGAGAGAGTGTTGGGACCAGGTACAACTATATTTACCCGCCCCCAAAATGAATATTTATGAGCAAGTCTCCCCCAGTGAGAGAGTGTTGGGACCAGGTACAACTATATTTACCCGCCCCCAAAATGAATATTTATGAGCAAGTCTCCCCCAGTGAGAGAGTGTTGGGACCAGGTACAACTATATTTACCCGCCCCCAAAATGAATATTTATGAGCAAGTCTCCACCAGTGAGAGAGTGTTGGGATCAGGTACAACTATATTTACCCACCCCCAAAATGAATATTTATGAGCAAGTCTCCCCCAGTGAGAGAGTGTTGGGTGGGACCAGGTACAACTATATTTACCCGCCCCCAAAATGAATATTTATGAGCAAGTCTCCCCCAGTGAGAGAGTGTTGGGACCAGGTACAACTATATTTACCCGCCCCCAAAATGAATATTTATGAGCAAGTCTCCCCCAGTGAGAGAGTGTTGGGATCAGGTACAACTATATTTACCCGCCCCCAAAATGAATATTTATGAGCAAAGTCTCCCCTAGTGAGAGAGTGTTGGGACCAGGTACAACTATATTTACCCGCCCCCAAAATGAATATTTATGAGCAAGTCTCCCCCAGTGAGAGAGTGTTGGGACCAGGTACAACTATATTTACCCGCCCCCAAAATGAATATTTATGAGCAAGTCTCCCCCAGTGAGAGAGTGTTGGGATCAGGTACAACTACATTTACCCGCCCCCAAAATGAATATTTATGAGCAAAGTCTCCCCTAGTGAGAGAGTGTTGGGATCAGGTACAACTACATTTACCCGCCCCCAAAATGAATATTTATGAGCAAAGTCTCCCCTAGTGAGAGAGTGTTGGGATCAGGTACAACTACATTTACCCGCCCCCAAAATGAATATTTATGAGCAAGCCCCCACCCCCCCCATCCACAACTTCTCACCTGAATGCATTTGTTTCTTTACAATGTCAAGGGGTTGAGACATATCCTTTAAAAAGGCAACCGTAACTCCACCTAAGAGAGTAGTGTTTTACTATAACCAGGTTTCTAAACTCTGATACACAAGTGTTTCATTACGTTGAAATGAGAGGCGCTAGCCTGGTCCCAGACGTCCTGGCAAAATGGCACAAACAGATCTGAGACCAGGCTAGTGAGGAAGTACATTACACATGATTAGTGACATGTAGCTAAGTGATATATACAGTATTCATCATATTTAAAAAGGACAATCCTCCTTTCAGAGGCTGAAGGCACGAAAACAGGTCCACAGTGTCCATCTTGTTTTTCAGTTTTTTTCAGTGGAAAATTCCTAGAATGAGCGAATCCCAGAAGCCAATACTGGAGAGTGTAGCCTACTAGTACCACAGGAAGACCAAAACACCAGAACAAAACAACAAGGACAGACTGGGGAACGGTCCATCTAGTCTACTAGTATCCTGTTCATTCCTTTGCCCCAGAATTCCTTCAACCGGACTTCGAAGCCAATCCCTGGTCGAGCGAAGTAAGAGGTGGGAGGGCAGAGGTTAGAGGTCGTAGGTTAGATCCTACTCCAGTTGGACCAGAAGGTCTCCCTCTCCAACCGTCTCTCCTGCTTTACAGTGGACACTCTTCACCTGGGAGGGAACAACAGAAAGGTCTGTTGTCATAGAAACTAGCTGTCTGACTGTGGTGATGTGCAGAGGAAAGTAATTCAGTGTGTGGTAATGTAGTAAGTAGTGTAGGTTAGTGTAATGGGGGGGTGTGGTAATGTGTTGTAGTGTAGGTTAGTGTAATGGGGGGGTGTGGTAATGTGTTGTAGTGTAGGTTAGTGTAATGGGGGTGTGGTAATGTAGGTTAGTGTAATGGGGGTGTGGTAATGTATTGTAGTGTAGGTTAGTGTAATGGGGGTGTGGTAATGTGTTGTAGTGTAGGTTAGTGTAATGGGGGGGTGGTAATGTGTTGTAGTGTAGGTTAGTGTAATGGGGGGGTGTGGTAATGTGTTGTAGTGTAGGTTAGTGTAATGGGGGGTGGTAATGTGTTGTAGTGTAGGTTAGTGTAATGGGGGTGTGGTAATGTGTTGTAGTGTAGGTTAGTGTAGTGGGGGGGTCCATTGGCCTTACCTTGGCAGCTTTAGCAGCAATCAAGCTGTTCTGCATCTTCATGGCCTCGATCACACAGATCTCCTGGCCTTCAGCCACCTGGGGAACAACAACAATACATCATTACTGCATACAATGATGCATGACTCACGACAGACAGACAGACAGACAGATAGACGAACATATGCATTAACAGGCGCCAGACGCCACATGCAATATTGATAAACCATCATTCCATCTCCATCATTGAGTGCTGATTTACAAGGTTAAATCATTGATGGATGAGGAGGCGAAACTAATATCCAGCAACAACATGTAACAACTAATATCCAGCAACAACATGTATGTAACAACTAATATCCAGCAACAACATGTATGTAACAACTAATATCCAGCAACAACATGTATGTAACAACTAATATCCAGCAACAACATGTATGTAACAACTAATATCCAGCAACAACATGTATGTAACAACTAATATCCAGCAACAACATGTAACAACTAATATCCAGCAACAACATGTAACAACTAATATCCAGCAACAACATGTAACAACTAATATCCAGCAACAACATGTAACAACTAATATCCAGCAACAACATGTATGTAACAACTAATATCCAGCAACAACATGTATGTAACAACTAACATCCAGCAACAACGTGTATGTAACAACTAATATCCAGCAACAACATGTAACAACTAATATCCAGCAACAACATGTATGTAACAACTAATATCCAGCAACAACATGTATGTAACAACTAATATCCAGCAACAACATGTAACAACTAATATCCAGCAACAACATGTAACAACTAATATCCAGCAACAACATGTATGTAACAACTAATATCCAGCAACAACATGTATGTAACAACTAATATCCAGCAGCAACATGTATGTAACAAATAATATCCAGCAACAACATGTATGTAACAACTAATATCCAGCAACAACATGTATGTAACAACTAATATCCAGCAACAACATGTATGTAACAACTAATATCCAGCAACAACATGTATGTAACAAATAATATCCAGCAGCAACATGTATGTAACAACTAATATCCGGCAACAACATGTAACAACTAATATCCAGCAACAACATGTAACAACTTATATCCAGCAACAACATGTAACAAATAATATCCAGCAACATGTATGTAACAACTAATATCCAGCAACAACATGTATGTGACAACTAATATCCAGCAACAACATGTATGTAACAACTAATATCCAGCAGCAACATGTATGTGACAACTAATATCCAGCAGCAACATGTATGTAACAACTAATATCCAGCAGCAACATGTATGTAACAACTAATATCCAGCAACAACATGTATGTAACAACTAATATCCAGCAACAACATGTATGTGACAACTAATATCCAGCAACAACATGTATGTAACAACTAATATCCAGCAACAACATGTATGTGACAACTAATATCCAGCAACAACATGTATGTAACAACTAATATCCAGCAACAACATGTAACAACTAATATCCAGCAACAACATGTATGTAACAACTAATATCCAGCAACAACATGTATGTAACAACTAATATCCAGCAACAACATGTATGTAACAACTAATATCCAGCAACAACATGTATGTGACAACTAATATCCAGCAGCAACATGTATGTAACAACTAATATCCAGCAACAACATGTATGTAACAACTAATATCCAGCAACAACATGTATGTGACAACTAATATCCAGCAACAACATGTATGTAACAACTAATATCCAGCAGCAACATGTATGTAACAACTAATATCCAGCAACAACATGTATGTAACAACTAATATCCAGCAACAACATGTATGTGACAACTAATATCCAGCAACAACATGTATGTAACAACTAATATCCAGCAACAACATGTATGTGACAACTAATATCCAGCAACAACATGTATGTAACAACTAATATCCAGCAACAACATGTAACAACTAATATCCAGCAACAACATGTATGTAACAACTAATATCCAGCAACAACATGTATGTAACAACTAATATCCAGCAACAACATGTAACAACTAATATCCAGCAACAACGTGTATGTAACAACTAATATCCAGCAACAACATGTATGTGACAACTAATATCCAGCAACAACATGTATGTAACAACTAATATCCAGCAACAACATGTAACAACTAATATCCAGCAACAACATGTATGTAACAACTAATATCCAGCAACAACATGTATGTAACAACTAATATCCAGCAACAACATGTATGTAACAACTAATATCCAGCAACAACATGTAACAACTAATATCCTGCAACAACATGTATGTAACAACTAATATCCAGCAACAACATGTATGTAACAACTAATATCCAGCAACAACATGTATGTAACAACTAATATCCAGCAGCAACATGTATGTAACAACTAATATCCAGCAACAACGTGTATGTAACAACTAATATCCAGCAACAACATGTATGTAACAACTAATATCCAGCAACAACATGTATGTAACAACTAATATCCAGCAACAACATGTATGTAACAACTAATATCCAGCAACAACATGTATGTAACAACTAATATCCAGCAACAACATGTATGTAACAACTAATATCCAGCAACATGTATGTGTTTAACATGTAACATGTCCTTACCACATCATCTCCAGGCTTGACAGACAAAGCCACCACAGATCCAGGCATGATGCTACCGCTCTGTTCAGGATGCTCTACGTACCAGGCATGATGCTACCGCTCTGTTCAGGATGCTCTACGTACCAGGCATGATGCTACCGCTCTGTTCAGGATGCTCTACGTACCAGGCATGATGCTACCGCTCTGTTCAGGATGCTCTACGTACCAGGCATGATGCTACCGCTCTGTTCAGGATGCTCTACGTACCAGGCATGATGCTACCGCTCTGTTCAGGATGCTCTACGTACCAGGCATGATGCTACCACTCTGTTCAGGATGCTCTCCGTACCAGGCATGATGCTATCGCTCTGTTCAGGATGCTCTACGTACCAGGCATGATGCTACCGCTCTGTTCAGGATGCTCTGTTCAGGATGCTCTACATACCAGGCATGATGCTACCGCTCTGTTCAGGATGCTCTACGTACCAGGCATGATGCTACCACTCTGTTCAGGATGCTCTACATACCAGGCATGATGCTACCACTCTGTTCAGGATGCTCTACATACCAGGCATGATGCTACCACTCTGTTCAGGATGCTCTACATACCAGGCATGATGCTACCGCTCTGTTCAGGATGCTCTACGTACCAGGCATGATGCTACCGCTCTGTTCAGGATGCTCTACGTACCAGGCATGATGCTACCGCTCTGTTCAGGATGCTCTACGTACCAGGCATGATGCTACCACTCTGTTCAGGATGCTCTACGTACCAGGCATGATGCTACCGCTCTGTTCAGGATGCTCTACGTACCAGGCATGATGCTACCGCTCTGTTCAGGATGCTCTACGTACCAGGCATGATGCTACCACTCTGTTCAGGATGCTCTCCGTACCAGGCATGATGCTATCGCTCTGTTCAGGATGCTCTACGTACCAGGCATGATGCTACCGCTCTGTTCAGGATGCTCTGTTCAGGATGCTCTACATACCAGGCATGATGCTACCGCTCTGTTCAGGATGCTCTACGTACCAGGCATGACGCTACCACTCTGTTCAGGATGCTCTACGTACCAGGCATGATGCTACCGCTCTGTTCAGGATGCTCTACGTACCAGGCATGATGCTACCGCTCTGTTCAGGATGCTCTACGTACCAGGCATGATGCTACCACTCTGTTCAGGATGCTCTACGTACCAGGCATGATGCTACCGCTCTGTTCAGGATGCTCTACGTACCAGGCATGATGCTACCGCTCTGTTCAGGATGCTCTACGTACCAGGCATGATGCTACCACTCTGTTCAGGATGCTCTCCGTACCAGGCATGATGCTATCGCTCTGTTCAGGATGCTCTACGTACCAGGCATGATGCTACCGCTCTGTTCAGGATGCTCTGTTCAGGATGCTCTACGTACCAGGCATGATGCTACCGCTCTGTTCAGGATGCTCTACGTACCAGGCATGACGCTACCGCTCTGTTCAGGATGCTCTACGTACCAGGCATGATGCTACCGCTCTGTTCATGATGCTCTACGTACCAGGCATGATGCTACCACTCTGTTCATGATGCTCTACGTACCAGGCATGACGCTACCGCTCTGTTCAGGATGCTCTGTTCAGGATGCTCTACATACCAGGCATGATGCTACCGCTCTGTTCAGGATGCTCTACGTACCAGGCATGATGCTACCGCTCTGTTCAGGATGCTCTATGTACCAGGCATGATGCTACCGCTCTGTTCAGGATGCTCTGTTCAGGATGCTCTACGTACCAGGCATGATGCTACCGCTCTGTTCAGGATGCTCTACGTACCAGGCATGATGCTACCGCTCTGTTCATGATGCTCTACGTACCAGGCATGATGCTACCACTCTGTTCATGATGCTCTACGTACCAGGCATGATGCTACCACTCTGTTCAGGGTGCTCTGTTCAGGATGCTCTACATACCAGGCATGATGCTACCGCTCTGTTCAGGATGCTCTACGTACCAGGCATGATGCTACCGCTCTGTTCAGGATGCTCTCCGTACCAGGCATGATGCTACCGCTCTGTTCAGGATGCTCTACGTACCAGGCATGATGCTACCGCTCTGTTCAGGATGCTCTGTTCAGGATGCTCTACATACCAGGCATGATGCTACCGCTCTGTTCAGGATGCTCTACGTACCAGGCATGACGCTACCACTCTGTTCAGGATGCTCTACGTACCAGGCATGATGCTACCGCTCTGTTCAGGATGCTCTACGTACCAGGCATGATGCTACCGCTCTGTTCAGGATGCTCTACGTACCAGGCATGATGCTACCACTCTGTTCAGGATGCTCTACGTACCAGGCATGATGCTACCGCTCTGTTCAGGATGCTCTACGTACCAGGCATGATGCTACCACTCTGTTCAGGATGCTCTCCGTACCAGGCATGATGCTATCGCTCTGTTCAGGATGCTCTACGTACCAGGCATGATGCTACCGCTCTGTTCAGGATGCTCTGTTCAGGATGCTCTACGTACCAGGCATGATGCTACCGCTCTGTTCATGATGCTCTACGTACCAGGCATGATGCTACCACTCTGTTCAGGATGCTCTACGTACCAGGCATGACGCTACCGCTCTGTTCAGGATGCTCTACGTACCAGGCATGACGCTACCGCTCTGTTCAGGATGCTCTACGTACCAGGCATGACGCTACCGCTCTGTTCAGGATGCTCTACGTACCAGGCATGATGCTACCACTCTGTTCATGATGCTCTACGTACCAGGCATGATGCTACCGCTCTGTTCAGGATGCTCTACGTACCAGGCATGATGCTACCACTCTGTTCATGATGCTCTACGTACCAGGCATGACGCTACCGCTCTGTTCAGGATGCTCTGTTCAGGATGCTCTACATACCAGGCATGATGCTACCGCTCTGTTCAGGATGCTCTACGTACCAGGCATGATGCTACCACTCTGTTCAGGATGCTCTACGTACCAGGCATGATGCTACCACTCTGTTCATGATGCTCTACGTACCAGGCATGATGCTACCACTCTGTTCAGGGTGCTCTGTTCAGGATGCTCTACATACCAGGCATGATGCTACCGCTCTGTTCAGGATGCTCTACGTACCAGGCATGATGCTACCGCTCTGTTCAGGATGCTCTACATACCAGGCATGATGCTACCGCTCTGTTCAGGATGCTCTGTTCAGGATGCTCTACGTACCAGGCATGATGCTACCGCTCTGTTCAGGATGCTCTCCGTACCAGGCATGACGCTACCACTCTGTTCAGGATGCTCTACGTACCAGGCATGATGCTACCGCTCTGTTCAGGATGCTCTGTTCAGGATGCTCTACGTACCAGGCATGATGCTACCGCTCTGTTCAGGATGCTCTGTTCAGGATGCTCTACGTACCAGGCATGACGCTACCGCTCTGTTCAGGATGCTCTACATACCAGGCATGACGCTACCGCTCTGTTCAGGATGCTCTGTTCAGGATGCTCTACGTACCAGGCATGATGCTACCACTCTGTTCAGGATGCTCTACGTACCAGGCATGATGCTACCACTCTGTTCAGGATGCTCTACATACCAGGCATGACGCTACCGCTCTGTTCAGGATGCTCTGTTCAGGATGCTCTACGTACCAGGCATGATGCTACCACTCTGTTCAGGATGCTCTACGTACCAGGCATGATGCTACCACTCTGTTCAGGATGCTCTACATACCAGGCATGACGCTACCGCTCTGTTCAGGATGCTCTACATACCAGGCATGATGCTACCGCTCTGTTCAGGGTGCTCTACGTACCAGTGTCTCAGATCTATGTGGATTCTATGTAACATGTACGTTCTTACCACGTCTCCAGGTTTGACAGACACGGCGACCACGGAGCCAGGCATGGGAGAACGCAGGATGCTGCTGGTGTCTTCTGGAACCTTCTCAGGCATGTGAGCGCTCAGCGTGGATACCAGCTGACTGACAACCCGCACCTTAAACTGAACACACAAGAGACAGAGGTCGGGGGTCAATTCAGAGTTATCAATTCATTACATATACAAGTCCACAAAGTAGGCCCATGTTGTAAAACTAATGAAAGACAAATAAAGATGAACAACACTCCACATTCATTATTCTGAAACTCCTATTGTGTTGATGCTGTTCTCCTTGGGTCCACCGGGTGGCAGCACCCAACATCATTCGAGTCGGTCCATGTCCCTGTCCCTGGCTTCGTGAATCAATACTACTGCAATACCTCTACTACTGCATTACTGCTACTATTGCATTACAGCCAGTGGGTTCATTCATCAGGCTATTTCATGCCAATCCTTTAATTAGCTCATTAGGCCAATTTATGTCTTACTACACATAGCTAGCACTGAGTGGCCGGTTTCTCCCTCGCTAAGAGTTGACACTTCACAAAGCAGCAGGCCTAATAAATATAACAGCCAACGGTCGCTTGGCGCCGGCCAACGAGGTGAGACCAGAGAGTGAGATGAGGGAGGGAGAGGTACAATACATAATGGCTGGTAGATATCTGTTGTGTTGTGCGATTCAATGAGCAGCTGGATACTGAAGTTTGATAACAGCTTGATAACAAAATTACCTTCCTAACTCAGAACTGTTGCCAGAGAGTTCATTTCTCTACCATAAGCCGCCTCTCCACCATCATTTTAGAGAATTTGGCAGTATATTCTACATTTTTTACTTTTGAGTAATTTAGCAGATGGTCTTATCAGAACGAGTTACAGTGAGTGCATACATTTCCATATTCCCCGTGGGAATTGAACCCACAACTCTGGCGTTGCAAGCGTCATGCTCTATCAAATGAGCCACACGGGACACAGCAGTACGTCCAACCTGCCTCACAACCGCAGACCACGTGTAACCACGCCAGCCCAGGACCTCCACATCCGGCTTCTTCACCTGCGGGATCATCTGAGACCAGCCACCCGGACAGCTGATGAAAATGTGGGTTTTGCACAACCAAAGAATTTCTGCTCAAACTGTCAGAAACAGTCTCAGGGAAGCTCATCTGTGTTCTCGTCATCCTCACCAGGGTCTTGGCCTGACTGCAGTTTGGCGTCGTCACCGACTTCAGTGGGTAAAACGCTCACCTTCGATGACCACTGGCATGCTGGATGAATCCCGGTTTCAATTGTACCGGGCAGACAGGGTGTATGGCGTCGTGTGGGTGAGCAGTTTGCTGAACATTGTGAACAGAGTGCACCATGGTGGCGGTGGGTTAGGGTACAGGCAGGTTTAAGCTACGGACAAAGAACACTTGCATTTTATTGATGGCAATTTGATTGATACTGTCAGGAGGTCCTGAGGCCCTTTGTCCTGCCATTCACCCGCCACCATCACCTCATGTTTCAGCATGATAATGCACACTCCATGTCGCAAGGATCCGTACACAATTCCTGGAAGCTGAAAATGTCCCAGCATTATCCTGGCTTAACACTGGTCTAGGCTAGGTGGAGCATTGTCCTGGCTTAACACTGGTCTAGGCTAGGTGGAGCATTGTCCTGGCTTAACACTGGTCTAGGCTAGGTGGAGCATTGTCCTGGCTTAACACTGGTCTAGGCTAGGTGGAGCATTATCCTGGCTTCACACTGGTCTAGGCTAGGTGGAGCATTATCCTGGCTTCACACTGGTCTAGGCTAGGTGGGGCATTATCCTGGCTTCACACTGGTCTAGGCTAGGTGGGGCATTATCCTGGCTTCACACTGGTCTAGGCTAGGGGGGGGTCATTGTCACACTACTAGTAGCCGGTCCCAGTCACACTACTAGTAGCCGGTCCCAGTCACACTACTAGTAGCTTGGTCCCAGTCACACTACTAGTAGCTTGGTCCCAGTCACACTACTAGTAGCCGGTCCCAGTCACACTACTAGTAGCCGGTCCCAGTCACACTACTAGTAGCCGGTCCCAGTCACACTACTAGTAGCCGGTCCCAGGTCACACTACTAGTAGCCGGTCCCAGTCACACTACTAGTAGCCGGTCCCAGGTCACACTACTAGTAGCCGGTCCCAGTCACACTACTAGTAGCCGGTCCCAGTCACACTACTAGTAGCCGGTCCCAGGTCACACTACTAGTAGCCGGTCCCAGTCACACTACTAGTAGCCGGTCCCAGTCACACTACTAGTAGCTTGGTCCCAGTCACACTACTAGTAGCTTGGTCCCAGTCACACTATTAGTAGCTTGGTCCCAGTCACACTATTAGTAGCTTGGTCCCAGTTACACTACTAGTAGCTTGGTCCCAGTCACACTACTAGTAGCTTGGTCCCAGTCA
Source organism: Oncorhynchus keta (assembly GCF_023373465.1). NCBI lineage: Eukaryota > Metazoa > Chordata > Actinopteri > Salmoniformes > Salmonidae > Oncorhynchus > Oncorhynchus keta. The sequence goes on from NC_068457.1 coordinate 28,381,319, forward strand.
CACTACTAGTAGCTTGGTCCCAGTCACACTACTAGTAGCTTGGTCCCAGTCACACTACTAGTAGCTTGGTCCCAGTCACACTACTAGTAGCTTGGTCCCAGTCACACTACTAGTAGCTTGGTCCCAGTCACACTACTAGTAGCTTGGTCCCAGTCACACTACTAGTAGCTTGGTCCCAGTCACACTACTAGTAGCCGGTCCCAGTCACACTACTAGTAGCTTGGTCCCAGTCACACTACTAGTAGCCAGTCCCAGTCACAATACTAGTAGCTTGGTCCCAGTCGCACTACTAGTAGCTTGGTCCCAGTCGCACTACTAGTAGCTTGGTCCCAGTCACACTACTAGTAGCTTGGTCCCAGTCACACTACTAGTAGCCGGTCCCAGTCACACTACCAGTAGCTGGTCCCAGTCACACTACTAGTAGCCGGTCCCAGTCACACTACTAGTAGCTTGGTCCCAGTCACACTACCAGTAGCCGGTCCCAGTCACACTACTAGTAGCCGGTCCCAGTCACACTACTATAGTAGCTGGTCCCAGTCACACTACTAGTAGCTTGGTCCCAGTCACACTACCAGTAGCTGGTCCCAGTCACACTACTAGTAGCTTGGTCCCAGTCACACTACTAGTAGCCGGTCCCAGTCACAATACTAGTAGCTTGGTCCCAGTCGCACTACTAGTAGCTTGGTCCCAGTCGCACTACTAGTAGCTTGGTCCCAGTCACACTACTAGTAGCTTGGTCCCAGTCACACTACTAGTAGCCGGTCCCAGTCACACTACCAGTAGCTGGTCCCAGTCACACTACTAGTAGCCGGTCCCAGTCACACTACTAGTAGCTTGGTCCCAGTCACACTACCAGTAGCCGGTCCCAGTCACACTACTAGTAGCCGGTCCCAGTCACACTACTATAGTAGCTGGTCCCAGTCACACTACCAGTAGCTCGTCCCAGTCACACTACTAGTAGCTGGTCCCAGTCACGCTACCAGTAGCCGGTCCCAGTCACACTACTAGTAGCTGGTCCCAGTCACGCTACCAGTAGCCGGTCCCAGTCACACTACCAGTAGCCGGTCCCAGTCACACTACCAGTAGCTGGTCCCAGTCACACTACTAGTAGCTGGTCCCAGTCACGCTACCAGTAGCCGGTCCCAGTCACACTACTAGTAGCTGGTCCCAGTCACGCTACCAGTAGCCGGTCCCAGTCACACTACTAGTAGCTGGTCCCAGTCACGCTACCAGTAGCCGGTCCCAGTCGCACTACTAGTAGCTTGGTCCCAGTCACACTACCAGTAGCTGGTCCCAGTCACACTACTAGTAGCTGGTCCCAGTCACACTACCAGTAGCTGGTCCCAGTCACACTACTAGTAGCTGGTCCCAGTCACACTACTAGTAGCCGGTCCCAGTCACACTACTAGTAGCTGGTCCCAGTCACGCTACCAGTAGCCGGTCCCAGTCACACTACCAGTAGCTGGTCCCAGTCACACTACTAGTAGCCGGTCCCAGTCACACTACCAGTAGCTGGTCCCAGTCACACTACTAGTAGCCGGTCCCAGTCACACTACCAGTAGCTGGTCCCAGTCACTGACCTGTATATGAAGGTCACAGTACAATAACATTAGGAAGCCACCCACCATGTTAATGACCTCATGCATCCTTGTCTGTTTACCTTCCTCACCCCTGGAACCCTGCCCTCATAAGACTGTATTTAGTGGACACACACACACACACACACACAGGTCATCCTCTTCAAAACACCATCAAAGTGACTAAAATAACCCCTGGCCGGGGTACCCCCAAACAAACAGCCATTGATTCCCAAGGCCGACAATCCCTTGTTGGAAAACCAGGAGCGGGGAGGGAAACCCAAGCTGGACTCGTAAATCAGGGCTGTAATCCGGAGCGTCAGGAGTGTGGGGAATGGGAGCGTTGGGATGGCCTGGGGAAATGCAGGCTTCGACAGGATTTCTGCCCAGGAAACAACACAGTGACTAACAGCCCTCGTTGACTGTCAACCCAGTTCAGATACAGGTCAACCAACCAGGTTAACTAGGTGTTGTTCTGAAACCAGCCTGGTAACTAGGTGTTGTTCTGTAACCAGCCGTACTAAAGGTCTATTCAACTCCAGCCTGGTAACTAGGTGTTGTTCTGAAACCAGCCTGGTAACTAGGTGTTGTTCTGTAACCAGCCGTACTAAAGGTCTATTCAACTCCAGCCTGGTAACTAGGTGTTGTTCTGAAACCAGCCGTACTAAAGGTCTATTCAACTCCAGCCTGGTAACTAGGTGTTGTTCTGTAACCAGCCGTACTAAAGGTCTATTCAACTCCAGCCTGGTAACTAGGTGTTATTCTGAAACCAGCCTGGTAACTAGGTGTTGTTCTGTAACCAGCCTGGTAACTAGGTGATGTTCTGTAACCAGCCTGGTAACTAGGTGTTGTTCTGTAACCAGCCTGGTAACTAGGTGTTGTTCTGTAACCAGCCTGGTAACTAGGTGTTGTTCTGTAACCAGCCTGGTAACTAGGTGTTGGTCTGTAACCAGCCTGGTAACTAGGTGTTGGTCTGTAACCAGCCTGGTAACTAGGTGTTTGTCTGTAACCAGCCTGGTAACTAGGTGTTGGTCTGTAACCAGCCTGGTAACTAGGTGTTGTTCTGTAACCAGCCTGGTAACTAGGTGTTGTTCTGTAACCAGCCTGGTAACTAGGTGTTGTTCTGTAACCAGCCGTACTAAAGGTCTATTCAACTCCAGCCTGGTAACTAGGTGTTGGTCTGTAACCAGCCTGGTAACTAGGTGTTGGTCTGTAACCAGCCTGGTAACTAGGTGTTGGTCTGTAACCAGCCGTACTAAAGGTCTATTCAACTCCAGCCTGGTAACTAGGTGTTGTTCTGTAACCAGCCTGGTAACTAGGTGTTGTTCTGAAACCAGAAGTACTAAAGGTCTATTCAACTCCAGCCTGGTAACTAGGTGTTGTTCTGAAACCAGAAGTACTAAAGGTCTATTCAACTCCAGGCCTGGAGGGCAACAGGAGACCCACGGCTGGTTTCTTTTCCAGATGGTTATTGATGTTATTGAACCCTGTACTACTGAGGGACTCCATGTCCCCAGTCTAGAACATACCCAGGATGAGCTAGACTAGAACATACCCAGGATGAGCTAGACTAGAACATACCCAGGATGAGCTAGACTAGAACATACCCAGGATGAGCTAGACTAGAACATACCCAGGATGAGCTAGACTAGAACATACCCAGGATGAGCTAGACTAGAACATACCCAGGATGAGCTAGACTAGAACATACCCAGGATGAGCTGGACTAGAACATACCCAGGATGAGCTAGACTAGAACATACCCAGGATGAGCTGGACTAGAACATACCCAGGATGAGCTGGACTAGAACATACCCAGGAGGAGTGAGAGCTAAGGGATACAGGGGGACACAGTGGTCTTCTATGTCCTCAGGAGAGGAAGCCTGGAAGCAGCTCAGCAGGGGTGTCTCCTCCTCTCCAACACAAAGACAGAATCCTCCAGCCGACGCAGCAGTGGACAGGACAGAGGTACTTACTGAGCCCCTCATCAACCTCCTCCCTACCCCCCATGCCCGATCAGAACCCCACGGCCCAGCCCCAGGTCCCTAAAGGAGGAAAGGGAAGTGATGTCGCCCTGTGACAAGTTCCTGTGGAGCCTGCGTTCAAAGCCCCCCAGGGTGTGAGCAGCACAGAGCTGTTTATAGCTGGCTCCTTTCAAAGCCTCTGATACATAACGGATGGTCTTCTCTTCCTGACATTCTGTGTAGTGTGGGGGTCTGGGGGGGTATTGGGGGTCTGGGACTAGGCTGGATGGGGATGTGTAGGCGGGGAACTGACGATGAATTGGATCGGCAGATAAGAGGAACGTCACTAAATGTGTGTACATAGACAAAAAACATACACACGACCACTAAGACACAAGATTCATACATTCACCAGAAGGAAGGAGAGGTGACTCACCTGTGTGCCCAGGTACTGTAGAGTGATGTCTCCGCCTGCGTCTCTAGACAGACACTGTAGAACCCTGGGGGTTCTGTTGATGGTGACAGGCAGCAGGGCTGAGGCCAGGTTCCACTCTCCACTAACCTCCACCGTAACTCCATCCACCTCCACCTGCCAGGGGGGTCAGAGGGTCATTTCATTACTACACTCTACTTATTATTCTGATACAAGACATTTTGCTTCCCATGTGGAGAGACTGCAGCTTGATATGCTGGAAGAGACAGTCTGCAGCCTGACGGCAGGAGGAGCAGCTATGTTGAACCACTTGGGAAAATAACAGCATTAGATAGTACTGTTGAGCAGAGGAGACACCCAGTATCCACTACTAGAGGACCAGGGAGAGACCCAGTATCCACTACTGGAGGACCAGGGAAAGACCCAGTATCCACTACTAGAGGACCAGGGAGAGACCCAGTATCCACTACTAGAGGACCAGGGAAAGACCCAGTATCCACTACTAGAGGACCAGGGAAAGACCCAGTATCCACTACTAGAGGACCAGGGAAAGACCCAGTATCCACTACTAGAGGACCAGGGAGAGACCCAGTATCCACTACTAGAGGACCAGGGAAAGACCCAGTATCCACTACTAGAGGACCAGGGAAAGACCCAGTATCCACCACTAGAGGACCAGGGAGACACCCAGTATCCACTACTAGAGGAGAGGACCAGGGAAAGACCCAGTATCCACTACTAGAGGAGAGGACCAGGGAAAGACCCAGTATCCACTACTAGAGGACCAGGGAAAGACCCAGTATCCACTACTAGAGGACCAGGGAGAGACCCAGTATCCACTACTAGAGGAGAGGACCAGGGAAAGACCCAGTATCCACTACTAGAGGACCAGGGAGAGACCCAGTATCCACTACTAGAGGACCAGGGAAAGACCCAGTATCCACTACTAGAGGACCAGGGAGAGACCCAGTATCCACTACTAGAGGACCAGGGAAAGACCCAGTATCCACTACTAGAGGACCAGGGAGACACCCAGTATCCACTACTAGAGGACCAGGGAGAGACCCAGTATCCACTACTGGAGGACCAGGGAAAGACCCAGTATCCACTACTAGAGGACCAGGGAGAGACCCAGTATCCACTACTAGAGGACCAGGGAAAGACCCAGTATCCACTACTAGAGGACCAGGGAAAGACCCAGTATCCACTACTAGAGGACCAGGGAAAGACCCAGTATCCACTACTAGAGGACCAGGGAGAGACCCAGTATCCACTACTAGAGGACCAGGGAAAGACCCAGTATCCACTACTAGAGGACCAGGGAAAGACCCAGTATCCACCACTAGAGGACCAGGGAGACACCCAGTATCCACTACTAGAGGAGAGGACCAGGGAAAGACCCAGTATCCACTACTAGAGGAGAGGACCAGGGAAAGACCCAGTATCCACTACTAGAGGACCAGGGAAAGACCCAGTATCCACTACTAGAGGACCAGGGAGAGACCCAGTATCCACTACTAGAGGAGAGGACCAGGGAAAGACCCAGTATCCACTACTAGAGGACCAGGGAGAGACCCAGTATCCACTACTAGAGGACCAGGGAAAGACCCAGTATCCACTACTAGAGGACCAGGGAGAGACCCAGTATCCACTACTAGAGGACCAGGGAAAGACCCAGTATCCACTACTAGAGGACCAGGGAAAGACCCAGTATCCACCACTAGAGGACCAGGGAGACACCCAGTATCCACTACTAGAGGAGAGGACCAGGGAAAGACCCAGTATCCACTACTAGAGGAGAGGACCAGGGAAAGACCCAGTATCCACTACTAGAGGACCAGGGAAAGACCCAGTATCCACTACTAGAGGACCAGGGAGAGACCCAGTATCCACTACTAGAGGACCAGGGAAAGACCCAGTATCCACTACTAGAGGACCAGGGAGAGACCCAGTATCCACTACTAGAGGACCAGGGAAAGACCCAGTATCCACTACTAGAGGACCAGGGAGAGACCCAGTATCCACTACTAGAGGACCAGGGAAAGACCCAGTATCCACTACTAGAGGACCAGGGAAAGACCCAGTATCCACTACTAGAGGACCAGGGAAAGACCCAGTATCCACTACTAGAGGACCAGGGAAAGACCCAGTATCCACTACTAGAGGACCAGGGAAAGACCCAGTATCCACTACTAGAGGACCAGGGAAAGACCCAGTATCCACTACTAGAGGACCAGGGAAAGACCCAGTATCCACTACTAGAGGACCAGGGAAAGACCCAGTATCCACTACTAGAGGACCAGGGAAAGACCCAGTATCCACTACTAGAGGACCAGGGAAAGACCCAGTATCCACTACTAGAGGACCAGGGAAAGACCCAGTATCCACTACTAGAGGACCAGGGAAAGACCCAGTATCCACTACTAGAGGACCAGGGAAAGGACACAGTACCCACTACTAGAGGACCAGGGAAAGACCCAGTATCCACTACTAGAGGACCAGGGAGACACCCAGTATCCACTACTAGAGGACCAGGGAGACACCCAGTATCCACTACTAGAGGACCAGGGAGACACCCAGTATCCACTACTAGAGGACCAGGGAAAGACCCAGTATCCACTACTAGAGGACCAGGGAGAGACCCAGTATCCACTACTAGAGGACCAGGGAGAGACCCAGTATCCACTACTAGAGGACCAGGGAGAGACCCAGTATCCACTACTACAGGACCAGGGAAAGACCCAGTATCCACTACTAGAGGACCAGGGAAAGACCCAGTATCCACTACTAGAGGACCAGGGAGAGACCCAGTATCCACTACTAGAGGAGAGGACCAGGGAAAGACCCAGTATCCACTACTAGAGGAGAGGACCAGGGAAAGACCCAGTATCCACTACTAGAGGACCAGGGAAAGACCCAGTATCCACTACTAGAGGACCAGGGAAAGACCCAGTATCCACTACTAGAGGACCAGGGAGAGACCCAGTATCCACTACTAGAGGACCAGGGAAAGACCCAGTATCCACTACTAGAGGACCAGGGAAAGACCCAGTATCCACTACTAGAGGACCAGGGAAAGACCCAGTATCCACTACTAGAGGACCAGGGAAAGACCCAGTATCCACTACTAGAGGACCAGGGAAAGACCCAGTATCCACTACTAGAGGACCAGGGAGAAGACCCAGTATCCACTACTAGAGGACCAGGAAAGACCCAGTATCCACTACTAGAGGACCAGGGAAAGACCCAGTATCCACTACTAGAGGACCAGGGAGAGACCCAGTATCCACTACTAGAGGACCAGGGAGAGACCCAGTATCCACTACTAGAGGACCAGGGAAAGACCCAGTATCCACTACTAGAGGACCAGGGAAAGACCCAGTATCCACTACTAGAGGACCAGGGAGAGACCCAGTATCCACTACTAGAGGACGAGGGAGACACCCAGTATCCACTACTAGAGGACCAGGGAGAGACCCAGTATCCACTACTAGAGGACCAGGGAGACACCCAGTATCCACTACTAGAGGACCAGGGAGAGACCCAGTATCCACTACTAGAGGACCAGGGAGACACCCAGTATCCACTACTAGAGGACCAGGGAGAGACCCAGTATCCACTACTAGAGGACCAGGGAGAGACCCAGTATCCACTACTAGAGGACCAGGGAAAGACCCAGTATCCACTACTAGAGGACCAGGGAAAGACCCAGTATCCACTACTAGAGGACCAGGGAGAGACCCAGTATCCACTACTAGAGGACCAGGGAGAGACCCAGTATCCACTACTAGAGGACCAGGGAAAGACCCAGTATCCACTACTAGAGGACCAGGGAAAGACCCAGTATCCACTACTAGAGGACCAGGGAGAGACCCAGTATCCACTACTAGAGGACCAGGGAGACACCCAGTATCCACTACTAGAGGACCAGGGAGAGACCCAGTATCCACTACTAGAGGACCAGGGAGACACCCAGTATCCACTACTAGAGGACCAGGGAGAGACCCAGTATCCACTACTAGAGGACCAGGGAGACACCCAGTATCCACTACTAGAGGACCAGGGAGAGACCCAGTATCCACTACTAGAGGACCAGGGAGACACCCAGTATCCACTACTAGAGGACCAGGGAAAGACCCAGTATCCACTACTAGAGGACCAGGGAGAGACCCAGTATCCACTACTAGAGGACCAGGGAAAGACCCAGTATCCACTACTAGAGGACCAGGGAGAGACCCAGTATCCACTACTAGAGGACCAGGGAAAGACCCAGTATCCACTACTAGAGGACCAGGGAAAGACCCAGTATCCCCTACTAGAGGACCAGGGAGAGACCCAGTATCCACTACTAGAGGACCAGGGAGAGACCCAGTATCCACTACTAGAGGACCTGGGAAAGACCCAGTATCCACTACTAGAGGACCAGGGAAAGACCCAGTATCCACTACTAGAGGAGAGGACCAGGGAAAGACCCAGTACCCAGCACCAGTCATTCCTCTTCTGGGGGGTACTGGCCTCTAGTTTGATGTGTGGTTCAGTGGTTCTGGGTGACCAGGAGAGGCTGATTAGGAACATATGTCATCCTGGTTCAAGGAAAACAACCCACCAGACCAGGGACTGCAGGTGTCTAAACACCCAGCCACCGAGTGATGTCTGTCGGCCAGGACAACCCCTCCTCCCCCTCACCACCTGGACCTCAGCTCCATTCAAGCCCCCTCACAGGGAGAAGGGCCGACTGCCTTCATTCACTCTACCAAACCACAGGGATATAGAGTGGGGTCCCAAATGATTGACACCGTGATAAATGATCAGCAAAATGACTGTAGAAAACATATAACTCAAATACTGAGCTATATTGTTCGCTCAAATAAATGGGAAAAGTATGTTATTTTATACTAATACAATAGTTATTTTTTTAATTAACAAGTATTTTTTTAATCTCTAAAAAAGGTAGGGGTCAAGATTATTGACACCTCTGTTTTCAATACTTCACCTTGCGAGAATAACAGTAACGAGGAGAACACATTAGGAGGGATCTTGGACCGTTCCTCCATACAGAATCCTTCCAGATCTTTGATATCCTTCGTCTGGGAAACTGCCCTCTTCAATTCAAACCCACAGGTTTTCAACGGGTTTGGAGGAACGGTATTGAAATGTATTAAAAACAGGGATGGCAATAATGTTGATCCCTACCTTTGAGTAAAAACTAAAATCACTGGTTAAACAAAATGTCTTTCTTTGAGTAATTATATTAGTATAAAATAATATAATATCCCCTTTTTGTTGCATAAATTAGATCTCAGTATTTAAATAATTTACCTTATACAGTTTTTTGCTCATCTTTATCAAGGGTGTCAATCATTTCAGACCCCACTGTGTGTGTGTATGTGTATGTGTATGTGTATGTGTATGTGTATGTGTATGTGTATGTGTGTGTGTGTGTGTATGTGTGTGTGTGTGTATGTGTGTATGTGTGTGTGTGTGTGTGTGTGTGTGTGTGTGTGTGTGTGTGTGTGTGTGTGTGTGTGTGTGTGTGTGTGTGTGTGTGTCTCACAGTGAACGTGGATCCAGAGCGTGACACAGCGACCGTGTGGCTTCCCTTCTCCAACTCTACACACAGCTCCCACTGCCTCTGCTCCTGGGGGGTGGTGGACACCCTGAAACACACACACACACACCTTTCCCATTAGTATCAGTCTCAGAGAGCTATTCTCTGAGGGTCAGAGGAAGCTGTATAAACAGAGTCAGCTCCTCCACTGACTGACAGCTGCCTCCTCTCTCTCCCGACACCAGAGACCAGTCTGCTGCTCTGTTACAAAGCTGAACCAAGGAGATCACAGCCAGCTGACCTCTCAGACAACCTTCCTAATACAACTTCTATTAACAGACACTTGAAATGAGCCTGGTCTAAATGAGCCTGGTCTAAATGAGCCTGGTCTAAATGAGCCTGGTCTAAATGAGCCTGGTCTAAATGAGCCTGGTCTAAATGAGCCTGGTCTAAATGAGCCTGGTCTAAATGAGCCTGGTCTAAATGAGCCTGGTCTAAATGAGCCTGGTCTAAATGAGCCTGGTCTAAATGAGCCTGGTCTAAATGAGCCTGGTCTAAATGAGCCTGGTCTAAATGAGCCTGGTCTAAATGAGCCTGGTATAAATGAGCCTGGTCTAAATGAGCCTGGTATAAATGAGCCTGGTCTAAATGAGCCTGGTATAAATGAGCAAAACATGAGCCTGGTCTAAATGATTTTGAGCCTGGTCTAAATGAAAAGATGGTATAAATGTTTAAATAAAATGTTGAGCCTGGCTAAATGAGTGGTTAAATGAGCTTTACTGGTCTAAATGAGCCTGGTCTAAATGAGCCTGGTCACTGTAAAGGAGCCTGTCTGGTGGTTAAATGAGCCTGGTCTAAATGAGCCTGGTCTAAATGAGCCTGGAGCCTGGTCAAATGAGGGGGAGGGAGGAGCAGGAGGGGGAGGGAGGAGAAGGGGCCTGGGCTGAGCCTGGAAACCCTGGTCTAGACCTGGTCTAAATGGAGGGGAGGAGCCTGGTCTAGGAGGAAATGAGCCTGGTCTAAATGAGCCTGGTAGAAATGAGGGTCTAAATGAGCCTGGTCTAAATGAGCCTGGTCTAAATGGGGGAGGGAGGAGACTGGGGGAATAAATTAACATAGGGGGAGGGAGGAGAACAGGAGGTTTAAATTTTGAGACCAGAGGATATAAATGTTTATAAAATGGAGGAGACTAAGGGATGAGCCTGGTCTACAGGAGGATCTGTCTAAGGAGAGAGGGAGGGGGGGAGAGAGAGGAGAGGAGGAGAGAGGAGGAGAGAGGAGGAGAGGTGAGGAGAGAGTGGAGGGGAGAGGGGAGACAGGAAAGGAGAGAGTGAGGAGAGGTCTAAAGGAGAGAGAGGAGGAGTGAGTGAGTGAGTGAGTGAGTGAGTGAGTGAGTGAGTGGTGAGTGAGTGAGTGAGTGAGTGAGTGTGAGTGAGGGAGGAGTGAGAGAAGGGAGGGAGGGGGCCTCTACCACTGACTGCAACTACAAAGACCGACCCCCGGCGGTTCATGAACAACGAAAGGAAACGATCCGAAAAAGAAAGAAGAAAATGTGGCCAGATGTTTAGACAGATGGCAGGGCTGACAGAGAGAATCAAGTCTAACAGTTTGACCAGCAGACTGCTACACCACGCTAGGATACAGCTCTGTTAACTGGTGACATATTGCAGGACTGAGCCGGTGCTTCAAACAATGGAACATGTGAAACACTGGTTTAAACACACAACACAATAATAACCTCTGTAAAAACAGACAATGGACATTCAGACACAGTGAAACAGCACAATAATTAACACATGAGGAACAATGAGAGCTCTAGCTCTTTCTGATGTCAACTAGAACCTCTTGGTGTTTTTACCTCCTCTCTGTTTGATTTAACCAGGTTAAATCTTTTAAAAACATATTTTACAGTATCAACCTGACCAAGATGGTGCTTCATCTATGTGCTGTTCCAGCACCAATTCTTACAAGAAGTTCCCACAGTTATTTGAATTGGTTTAATTTACCTGAGATTACCCAGGAACCTCTGGGAGCGGAGCTGTGCGGAGACGTAGAGAGCGGCTGCGGTGGCGACGAGCTCCCTGCGGCCCTCGGAAGTCAGCTGGTGACCTTTGAACCCCTCTGGGTATTCCTCTGGCAGGAAGTTAGTGGTGATGTCACCAGAGATGAAGCGAGGGTGGGTGATGATCTCTCTGAGCAGGGGGATGTTGTGGGTCACACCTGGACAGTCACACACACAGGAACAACAGACAGATCAGACCCCTGGACAGTCACACACACAGGAACAACAGACAGAGACAGGTAGATATCAGACCCCTGGACAGTCACACACACAGGAACAACAGACAGACAGGTAGAGATCAGACCCCTGGACTGTCACACACACAGAACAACAGACAGAGATCAGACACCTGGACAGTCACACACACAGGAACAACAGACAGAGATCAGACCCCTGGACAGTCACACCACAGGAACAACAGACAGAGACAGGTAGATATCAGACCCCTGGACAGTCACACACACAGGAACAACAGACAGATCAGACCCCTGGACAGTCACACACACAGGAACAACAGACAGAGCAGGTAGATATCAGACCCCTGGACAGTCACACACACAGGAACAACAGACAGAGATCAGACCCTGGACTGTCACACACAGGAACAACAGACAGAGATCAGACCCCTGGACAGTCACACACACAGGAACAACAGACAGAGACAGGTAGAGATCAGACCCCTGGACAGTCACACACACGGGAACAACAGACAGAGATCAGACCCCTGGACAGTCACACACACAGGAACAACAGACAGAGACAGGTAGAGATCAGACACCTGGACAGTCACACACACAGGAACAACAGACAGAGACAGGTAGAGATCAGACCCCTGGACAGTCACACACACAGGAACAACAGACAGAGACAGGTAGAGATCAGACCCCTGGACAGTCACACACACAGGAACAACAGACAGAGACAGGTAGAGATCAGACCCCTGGACAGTCACACACACGGGAACAACAGACAGAGACAGGTAGAGATCAGACCCCTGGACAGTCACACACACAGGAACAACAGACAGAGACAGGTAGAGATCAGACCCCTGGACAGTCACACACACAGGAACAACAGACAGAGAGGTAGAGATCAGACCCCTGGACAGTCACACACACAGGAACAACAGACAGAGACAGGTAGAGATCAGACACCTGGACAGTCACACACACAGGAACAACAGACAGAGATCAGACCCCTGGACAGTCACACACACAGGAACAACAGACAGAGACAGGTAGAGATCAGACCCCTGGACAGTCACACACACAGGAACAACAGACAGAGATCAGACCCCTGGACAGTCACACACACAGGAACAACAGACAGAGACAGGTAGAGATCAGACCCCTGGACAGTCACACACACAGGAACAACAGACAGAGACAGGTAGAGATCAGACCCCTGGACAGTCACACACACAGGAACAACAGACAGAGACAGGTAGAGATCAGACCCCTGGACAGTCACACACACAGGAACAACAGACAGAGATCAGACCCCTGGACAGTCACACACACAGGAACAACAGACAGAGACAGGTAGAGATCAGACCCCTGGACAGTCACACACACAGGAACAACAGACAGAGATCAGACCCCTGGACAGTCACACACACAGGAACAACAGACAGAGATCAGACCCCTGGACAGTCACACACACAGGAACAACAGACAGATCAGACCCCTGGACAGTCACACACAGACAGGAACAACAGACAGAGATCAGACCCCTGGACAGTCACACAGACAGGAACAACAGACAGACAGGTAGAGATCAGACCCTGGACAGTCACACACACAGGAACAACAGACAGAGACAGGTAGAGATCAGACCCTGGACAGTCACACACACAGGAACAACAGACAGAGACAGACCCCTGGACAGTCACACACACAGAGATCAGACCCCTGGACAGTCACACACACAGGAACAACAGACAGAGACAGGTAGAGATCAGACCCCTGGACAGTCACACACACAGGAACAACAGACAGAGACAGGTAGAGATCAGACCCTGGACAGTCACACACACAGGAACAACAGACAGAGATCAGACCCCTGGACAGTCACACACACAGGAACAACAGACAGAGATCAGACCCTGGACAGTCACACACACAGGAACAACAGACAGAGATCAGACCCTGGACAGTCACACACACACAGGAACAACAGACAGAGATCAGACCCCTGGACAGTCACACACACAGGAACAACAGACAGAGATCAGACCCTGGACAGTCACACACACAGGAACAACAGACAGAGATCAGACCCCTGGACAGTCACACACACAGGAACAACAGACAGAGATCAGACCCCTGGACAGTCACACACACAGGAACAACAGACAGAGATCAGACCCCTGGACAGTCACACACACAGGAACAACAGACAGAGACAGGTAGAGATCAGACCCCTGGACAGTCACACACACAGGAACAACAGACAGAGATCAGACCCCTGGACAGTCACACACACAGGAACAACAGACAGAGACAGGTAGAGATCAGACCCCTGGACAGTCACACACACAGGAACAACAGACAGAGATCAGACCCCTGGACAGTCACACACACAGGAACAACAGACAGAGACAGGTAGATATCAGACCCCTGGACAGTCACACACACAGGAACAACAGACAGAGATCAGACCCCTGGACAGTCACACACACAGGAACAACAGACAGAGACAGGTAGAGATCAGACCCCTGGACAGTCACACACACAGGAACAACAGACAGAGATCAGACCCCTGGACAGTCACACACACAGGAACAACAGACAGAGACAGGTAGAGATCAGACCCCTGGACAGTCACACACACAGGAACAACAGACAGACAGGTAGAGATCAGACCCCTGGACAGTCACACACACAGAGACAGGTAGAGATCAGACCCCTGGACAGTCACACACACAGGAACAACAGACAGACAGGTAGAGATCAGACCCCTGGACAGTCACACACACAGGAACAACAGACAGAGATCAGACCCCTGGACAGTCACACACACAGGAACAACAGACACAGGTAGAGATCAGACCCTGGACAGTCACACAGACAGAGACAGGTAGAGATCAGACCCCTGGACAGTCACACACACAGGAACAACAGACAGAGATTGGTAGAGATCAGACCCCTGGACAGTCACACACACAGGAACAACAGACAGAGATCAGACCCCTGGACAGTCACACACACAGGAACAACAGACAGACAGGTAGAGATCAGACCCCTGGACAGTCACACACACAGGAACAACAGACAGAGACAGGTAGAGATCAGACCCCTGGACAGTCACACAGACAGGAACAACAGACAGAGACAGGTAGAGATCAGAACCTCTACATGTGTCAGTCTTGAGGTACTGAAGATGCTTCAGAAAGCTCTAACACCCAACACAGAGTGAGTGAGTGAGTGAGTGAGTGAGTGAGTGAGTGAGTGAGTGAGTGAGTGAGTGAGTGTCTTACCTCTGATGACGTAGTTATCCAGAGCCGCCTCCATCCTCTGCAGGGCTTCAGCGCGCGTGTCGCCATAGGTCACCAGCTACGGCGAGCACAGAGGGACATTCACATTACAGATCAGTAAAACATATTGGAAAGGGCAATGTGATTGTGTTGGGCAGTTTGAGGGAACACACAGTAGCTGACCTTGGAGATCATTGGGTCATAGTAGATACTGATGTCACTTCCTTCCTGGATGCCACTGTCCACACGCACCTGATAGAGAGGAGACAACATGTCACTATGACAACATGTCACTATGACTACATGTCACTATGACTACATGTCACTATGACTACATGTCAATATGACTACATGTCAATATGACTACATGTCAGTATGACTACATGTCAATATGACTACATGTCAATATGACTACATGTCAATATGACTACATGTCAGTATGACTACATGTCAATATGACTACATGTCAATATGACTACATGTCAATATGACTACATGTCAATATGACTACATGTCAGTATGACTACATGTCAATATGACTACATGTCAATATGACTACATGTCAATATGACTACATGTCAGCATGACTACATGTCAATATGACTACATGTCAATATGACTACATGTCAGTATGACTACATGTCAGCATGACTACATGTCAGCAAGACTACATGTCAGCATGACTACATGTCAATATGACTACATGTCAGTATGACTACATGTCAGCAAGACTACATGTCAACATGACTACATGTCAATATGACTACATGTCAGTATGACTACATGTCAATATAACTACATGTCAGTATGACTACATGTCAATATAACTACATGTCACTATGACTACATGTCAATATAACTACATGTCAATATGACTACATGTCAGTATGACTACATGTCAATATGACTACATGTCAATATGACTACATGTCAATATGACTACATGTCAATATGACTACATGTCAATATGACTACATGTCAGTATGACTACATGTCAATATGACTACATGTCAATATGACTACATGTCAATATGACTACATGTCAATATGACTACATGTCAGTATGACTACATGTCAATGACTACATGTCACTATGACTACATGTCAATATGACTACATGTCAATATGACTACATGTCAATATGACTACATGTCAATATGACTACATGTCAATATGACTACATGTCACTATGACTACATGTCAATATGACTACATGTCAGCATGACTACATGTCAATATGACTACATGTCAACATGACTACATGTCAATATGACTACATGTCAATATGACTACATGTCAGTATGACTACATGTCAATATGACTACATGTCAGCATGACTACATGTCAGCATGACTACATGTCAGCAAGACTACATGTCAGCATGACTACATGTCAACATGACTACATGTCAATATGACTACATGTCAGGAAGACTACAAGTCAGCAAGACTACATGTCAATATGACTACATGTCAATATGACTACATGTCAATATGACTACATGTCAATATGACTACATGTCAATATGACTACATGTCAATATGACTACATGTCAATATGACTACATGTCAGTAAGACTACATGTCACTATGACTACATGTCACTATGACTACATGTCAATATGACTACATGTCAACATGACTACATGTCAATATGACTACATGTCAATATGACTACATGTCAATATGACTACATGTCACTATGACTACATGTCAATATGTCAATATGTCAGCATGACTACATGTCAGTATGACTACATGTCACTATGACTACATGTCAATATGTCAATATGTCAGCAAGACTACATGTCAGTATGACTACATGTCACTATGACTACATGTCAATATGACTACATGTCAGCAAGACTACATGTCAGTATGACTACATGTCAATATGACTACATGTCACTATGACTACATGTCAGTATGACTACATGTCAATATGACTACATGTCAGTATGACTACATGTCAATATGACTACATGTCAGTATGACTACATGTCAGTATGACTACATGTCAATATGACTACATGTCAATATAACTACATGTCACTATGACTACATGTCACTATGACTACATGTCAATATGACTACATGTCAGTAAGACTACATGTCAGTATGACTACATGTCACTATGACTACATGTCACTATGACTACATGTCAGTATGACTACATGTCAATATGACTACATGTCAGTATGACTACATGTCAGTATGACTACATGTCAATATGACTACATGTCAATATGACTACATGTCAATATGACTACATGTCAATATGACTACATGTCACTATGACTACATGTCACTATGACTACATGTCAGTATGACTACATGTCAGTATGACTACATGTCAATATGACTACATGTCAATATGACTACATGTCACTATGACTACATGTCAATATGACTACATGTCAATATGACTACATGTCAGCATGACTACATGTCAATATGACTACATGTCAATATGACTACATGTCAGCATGACTACATGTCAATATGACTACATGTCAGCATGACTACATGTCAATATGACTACATGTCAGTATGACTACATGTCAGCAAGACTACAAGTCAATATGACTACATGTCAATATGACTACATGTCAGTATGACTACATGTCAATATGACTACATGTCAATATGACTACATGTCAGCATGACTACATGTCAATATGACTACATGTCAGTATGACTACATGTCAATATGACTACATGTCAGCATGACTACATGTCAATATGACTACATGTCAATATGACTACATGTCAATATGACTACATGTCAATATGACTACATGTCAGTATGACTACATGTCAATATGACTACATGTCAATATAACTACATGTCACTATGACTACATGTCACTATGACTACATGTCAATATGACTACATGTCAGTAAGACTACATGTCACTATGACTACATGTCACTATGACTACATGTCAATATGACTACATGTCACTATGACTACATGTCAGTATGACTACATGTCAGTATGACTACATGTCAATATGACTACATGTCAATATGACTACATGTCAATATGACTACATGTCAATATGACTACATGTCACTATGACTACATGTCACTATGACTACATGTCACTATGACTACATGTCAATATGACTACATGTCAATATGACTACATGTCAATATGACTACATGTCAATATGACTACATGTCACTATGACTACATGTCAATATGACTACATGTCAATATGACTACATGTCAATATGACTACATGTCAATATGACTACATGTCAGTATGACTACATGTCACTATGACTACATGTCACTATGACTACATGTCAGTATGACTCAAGTCTTCCAGGAAGATAGAAATAGGACATGTAGTATGTATTTCCATGTTGTTTACTTATGATGAAAAAATAACCTATCAATAACAATTAAAACCATTTCAAAAGCAAATAGTTTTGACATCAGGGGGAGGACAGGAAGATGTAAATATGACACTATTATTAGTAGTCATAACAACAAGCATTGTGATGCTGTACATCTGAGGCCTGACTAGAACAGCAGCAGTGTTCCGTGGAAATATCCTGTCAGGTTCAGAGGTCAACACACATCACGTCTTCAGCAGAAATAACAGAGAGGTCAACACACATCACGTCTTCAGTAGAAATAACAGAGAGGTCAACACACATCACGTCTTCAGCAGAAATAACAGAGAGGTCAACACACATCACGTCTTCAGTAGAAATAACAGAGAGGTCAACACACATCACGTCTTCAGCAGAAATAACAGAGAGGTCAACACACATCACGTCTTCAGTAGAAATAACAGAGAGGTCAACACACATCACGTCTTCAGCAGAAATAACAGAGAGGTCAACACACATCACGTCTTCAGCAGAAATAACAGAGAGGTCAACACACATCACGTCTTCAGCAGAAATAACAGAGAGGTCAACACACATCACGTCTTCAGCAGAAATAACAGAGAGGTCAACACATCACATCTTCAGCAGAAATAACAGAGAGGTCAACACACATCACGTCTTCAGTAGAAATAACAGAGAGGTCAACACACATCACGTCTTCAGCAGAATAACAGAGAGGTCAACACACATCTTCAGTATAAATAACAGAGAGGTCAACACACATCTTCAATAGAAATAACAGAGAGGTCACATCACATCTTCAGTAGAAATAACAGAGAGGTCAACACACATCACGTCTTCAGTAGAAATAACAGAGAGGTCAACACACATCACGTCTTCAGTAGAAATAACAGAGAGGTCAACACACATCACGTCTTCAGTAGAAATAACAGAGAGGTCAACACACGTCTTCAGTAGAAATAACAGAGAGGTCAACTCAGATCATATGCACACAAGCAAAAAGTGTACATGCATGTGACTCACCTTTGGGAGGTTGATGGGTTCCTGGTACTGTGACAGGCGTCCAATGGAGGGCAGGCCAAAGGACTTGTAGGGGTCCTGGAGAAGGAGAAACATGCTTTATAACAGGTTATAACTGCCTAATTAAACCTCTCCATAACCTCTATAACACACAGGAAGTGTCCAGCAGACAGCGGGGACCCAGAAAGCGCTTCGTACAGAGAAGTGACACATTCACAAGGCAGCAGAAGGGTTGACCTTCACTCTACGGTACAGAGCAGAACAAGTGTTCAGTGAAGCCCACCTCAGCGTAGACTCTGCTCTCTATAGCCCAGCCGTTGATGGGGATGTCTTCCTGTTTGTGTAGCAGAGGGAAACCCTTGGCCACACGGATCATCTGCTGCACCAGGTCCAGACCAGTGATGCACTCTGTGATTGGGTGCTCCACCTGAAGGGGGCAAAAGGTCAGCGGTCGGGTCAACCACTCAGAGGGGAGGACTGGGTTGGTTACAGGAAGTCACTTGGCTCAAGTGTCACAGAAAAACGCACACAGAGACTAAACTAGGACTATGGGAACATCGCCCCACCTGAAGACGAGTGTTCATCTCCAGGAAGTAGAAGTTCTTGTTAGAGTCCACCAAGAACTCTACGGTCCCGGCAGAGGAGTACTGGACTGCTTTAGCCAGCTGTACCGCTTGCTCCCCCATCGCACGACGTGTCTCTGGGTCCAGGAACGTACTGCAGAGAGGAGGACAGAAATCACATAACTTTACAACCCAAGACATTTATTTCATGTAACCTTTATTTAACTAGTCAGTTTAGAACAAATTCTTATTTACAATGACCACCTATAAAGGGCCAAACCTGGACGACACTGGGCCAATTGTGCACCGCCCTATGGGACTCCCAATCACGGCCGGATGTGATGCAGCCTGGATTTGAACCAGGGACTGCAGTGACACCTCTTGCACTGAGATGCAGTGTCTTAGACCGCTGCCCCACTCGGGAGCCCACCTAGGACTTACACCAATGAACAAGTTAAAAGGTGAAAACATTGACCCCTGACCTTGGAGCCTCCTCCACCACCTTCTGGTTCCTCCTCTGGATAGAACACTCCCTCTCGTTCAGCCACAGAGCATTACCATGCTTATCAGCCAGGACCTGGATCTCAATGTGTCTGGGGTTGTCGACAAACTTCTCTATCAGCAGACGGTCGTCTCCGAAACTAGACGCAGCCTCCTGTGAAGACAAACGAAAACCTTCCCTGGGAAAGACAGAATGGAAACGGTTTATTCAGGTCTAATTAAATGTCTTAATAAAGTCTATAAATATCTTATTGCCATTTACTACACAGTGTAGAGACATATAAATGATTGTATAATTTAAAATGCTTTTATTATATTTGAATTGCATTTATTACAGTAATAACAAATGTCACCTGGTCTCATCATCGTTCCAGGCGATCCTCATGCCTTTCCCCCCTCCTCCTGCTGAGGCCTTGATCATCACCGGGTAGCCTGATCAACAAGACAATATGACCCGGGTAGCCTGATCAACAAGACAATATGACCCGGGTAGCCTGATCAACAAGACAATATGACCCGGGTAGCCTGATCAACAAGACAATATGACCCGGGTAGCCTGATCAACAAGACAATATGACCCGGGTAGCCTGATCAACAAGACAATATGACCCGGTAACCTGATCAACAAGACAATATGACCCGGGTAGCCTGATCAACAAGACAATATGACCCGGGTAACCTGATCAACAAGACAATATGACCCGGGTAGCCTGATCAACAAGACAATATGACCCGGGTAGCCTGATCAACAAGACAATATGACCCGGGTAGCCTGATCAACACCACAATATGACCCGGGTAGCCTGATCAACAACACAATATGACCCGGGTAGCCTGATCAACACCACAATATGACCCGGGTAGCCTGATCAACAACACAATATGACCCGGGTAGCCTGATCAACAAGACAATATGACCCGGGTAGCCTGATCAACAACACAATATGACCCGGGTAGCCTGATCAACACCACAATATGACCCGGGTAGCCTGATCAACACCACAATATGACCCGGGTAGCCTGATCAACAACACAATATGAAAATTCTGCATGGAGGCCAGGCAAATCTTTTTTAAATTAATGAATGTAATTTTGATTCACTTACCGATCTCTCCTGCAATCTTCACAGCGTCCTCCACGTTCTGAGACAGAAGACAGAGTTGTAAGTTCCACCAACCACCAGCAGAGGGAGGGCTCACCCTCATCTCCTCAACCATCCCTTTGTTCCTCTACGGCTCCCCGCATGTCTGCATGTGTCTCCCCGCCTGTCTGTCTGCATGTGTCTCCCCGCCTGCCTGTCTGCATGTGTCTCCCCGCCTGTCTGTCTGCATGTGTCTCCCCGCCTGTCTGTCTGCATGTGTCTCCCCGCCTGTCTGCATGTGTCTCCCCGCCTGTCTGCATGTGTCTCCCCGCCTGTCTGTCTGTGTCTCCCCGCCTGTCTGCCTGTGTCTCCCCGCCTGTCTGCATGTGTCTGTCCCCGCCTGCCTGTCTCTCCCCGCCTGTCTGCATGTGTCTCCCCGCCTGTCTGCATGTGTCTCCCGCCTGTCTGCATGTGTCTCCCCCTGCCTGCATGTGTCTGCCTGTGTCTCCCGCCTGTCTGCATGTGTCTCCCCGCCTGTCTGCATGTGTCTCCCGCCTGTCTGCATGTGTCTCCCCGCCTGTCTGCCTGTGTCTCCCGCCTGTCTGCCTGTGTCTCCCGCCTGTCTGCATGTGTCTCCCCCTGCCTGTCTGCATGTGTCTCCCCGCCTGTCTGCATGTGTCTCCCCGCCTGTCTGCATGTGTCTCCCCCTGCCTGTCTGCCTGTGTCTCCCCGCCTGTCTGCCTGTGTCTCCCGCCTGTCTGCCCCCCGCCTGTCTGCCTGTGTCTCCCGCCTGTCTGCATGTGTCTCCCCGCCTGTCTGCATGTGTCTCCCCGCCTGTCTGCCTGTGTCTCCCGCCTGTCTGCATGTGTCTCCCCGCCTGTCTGCATGTGTCTCCCGCCTGTCTGCATGTGTCTCCCCGCCTGTCTGCATGTGTCTCCCCGCCTGTCTGCCTGTGTCTCCCCTGCCTGTCTGCATGTGTCTCCCCCCGCCTGTCTGCATGTGTCTCCCCTGCCCGTCTGCATGTGTCTCCCCGCCTGTCTGCATGTGTCTCCCCGCCTGTCTGCATGTGTCTCCCCCGCCTGTCTGCATGTGTCTCCCCTGCCTGTCTGCATGTGTCTCCCCCTGCCTGTCTGCATGTGTCTCCCCCGCCTGTCTGCATGTGTCTCCCCGCCTGTCTGCCTGTGTCTCCCCGCCTGTCTGCATGTGTCTCCCCGCCTGTCTGCATGTGTCTCCCCGCCTGTCTGCATGTGTCTCCCCGCCTGTCTGCATGTGTCTCCCCGCCTGTCTGCCTGTGTCTCCCCGCCTGTCTGCATGTGTCTCCCCGCCTGTCTGCATGTGTCTCCCCCTGCCTGTCTGCATGTGTCTCCCTGCCTGTCTGCATGTGTCTCCCCGCCTGCCTGTCTGCATGTGTCTCCCCGCCTGTCTGCATGTGTCTCCCCGCCTGTCTGCATGTGTCTCCCCGCCTGTCTGCATGTGTCTCCCCGCCTGTCTGCCTGTGTCTCCCCGCCTGTCTGTCTGCATGTGTCTCCCCGCCTGCCTGTCTGCATGTGTCTCCCCGCCTGTCTGCATGTGTCTCCCCGCCTGTCTGCATGTGTCTCCCCGCCTGTCTGCATGTGTCTCCCCGCCTGTCTGCCTGTGTCTCCCTGCCTGTCTGCATGTGTCTCCCGCCTGTCTGCATGTGTCTCCCCGCCTGTCTGCATGTGTCTCCCCGCCTGTCTGCATGTGTCTCCCCGCCTGTCTGCATGTGTCTCCCCGCCTGTCTGTCTGTGTCTCCCGCCTGTCTGTCTGTGTCTCCCCGCCTGTCTGCATGTGTCTCCCCGCCTGTCTGCATGTGTCTCCCCGCCTGTCTGCATGTGTCTCCCCGCCTGTCTGCATGTGTCTCCCCGCCTGTCTGCATGTGTCTCCCGCCTGTCTGCCTGTGTCTCCCGCCTGTCTGCCTGCATGTGTCTCCGCCTGTCTGCCTGTGTCTCCCCCTGCCTGTCTGCATGTGTCTCCCCGCCTGTCTGCCTGTGTCTCCCCGCCTGTCTGCCTGTGTCTCCCGCCTGTCTGCCTGTGTCTCCCGCCTGTCTGCCTGTGTCTCTCTGCCTGTGTCTCCCCGCCTGTCTGCCTGTCTCTGTGTCTCCCGCCTGTCTGCCTGTGTCTCCCCGCCTGTCTGCATGTGTCTCCCCGCCTGTCTGCCTGTGTCTCCCGCCTGTCTGCATGTGTCTCCCTGCCTGTCTGCATGTGTCTCCCCGCCTGTCTGCCTGTGTCTCCCCGCCTGTCTGCATGTGTCTCCCCGCCTGTCTGCATGTGTCTCCCGCCTGTCTGCCTGTGTCTCCCCGCCTGTCTGCATGTCTCCCCCTGTCTGCCTGTGTCTCCCCGCCTGTCTGCATGTGTCTCCCCGCCTGTCTGCATGTGTCTGCCCCGTGTCTGCCTGTGTCTCCCGCCTGTCTGCATGTGTCTCCCCGCCTGTCTGCCTGTGTCTCCCCGCCTGTCTGCATGTGTCTCCCGCCTGTCTGCTGTGTCTCCCGCCTGTCTGCCTGTGTCTCCCGCCTGTGTCTGCCTGTCTGCATGTGTCTCCCCGCCTGTCTGCATGTGTCTCCCCGCCTGTCTGCCTGTGTCTCCCCGCCTGTCTGCATGTGTCTCCCCGCCTGTCTGCATGTGTCTCCCGCCTGTCTGCATGTGTCTCCCCGCCTGTCTGCATGTCTCCCTGCCTGTCTGCATGTGTCTCCCCGCCTGTCTGCCTGTCTCCCCGCCTGTCTGCATGTGTCTCCCCGCCTGTCTGTGTCTCCCCGCCTGTCTGTGTCTCCCCGCCTGTCTGCTGTCTGCATGTCTGTGTGTCTCCCCGCCTGTCTGCATGTCTCCCTGCCTGTCTGCATGTGTCTCCCCGCCTGTCTGCATGTGTCTCCCTGCCTGTCTGCATGTGTCTCCCCGCCTGTCTGTCTGTGTCTCCCCGCCTGTCTGCATGTGTCTCCCCGCCTGTCTGTGTCTCCCCGCCTGTCTGCATGTGTCTCCCCTGTCTGCATGTGTCTCCCCGCCTGTCTGCATGTGTCTCCCCGCCTGTCTGTCTGTGTCTCCCCGCCTGTCTGCATGTGTCTCCCCCTGCCTGTCTGCCTGTGTCTCCCCGCCTGTCTGCATGTGTCTCCCCGCCTGTCTGCATGTGTCTCCCCGCCTGTCTGTCTGTGTCTCCCC
>NC_068457.1:28411079-28462323 GCF_023373465.1 Oncorhynchus keta
CAACCTACATAATGACCAGACCTGGGTCAGTATAGAGATGCTACCTATACCAACCTACATAATGACCAGACCTGGGTCAGTATAGAGATGCTACCTATACCAACCTACATAATGACCAGACCTGGGTCAGTATAGAGATGCTACCTATACCAACCTACATAATGAACAGACCTGGGTCAGTATAGAGATGCTACCAATACCAACCTACATAATGACCAGACCTGGGTCAGTATAGAGATGCTACCTATACCAACCTACATAATGAACAGACCTGGGTCAGTATAGAGATGCTACCAATACCAACCTACATAATGACCAGACCTGGGTCAGTATAGAGATGCTACCTATACCAACCTACATAATGACCAGACCTGGGTCAGTATTGATCTGCTACCTGAGCAGACCTGGGTCAGTATAGAGATGCTACCTATACCAACCTACATAATGACCAGACCTGGGTCAGTATAGAGATGCTAACTTTTCCAACCTACATAATGAATAGACCTGGGTCAGTATAGATCTGCTACCTATACCAACCTACATAATGAACAGACCTGGGTCAGTATATAGCTGCTACCTATACCAACCTACATAATGAATAGACCTGGGTCAGTATAGAGCTGCTACCTATACCAACCTACATAATGAATAGACCTGGGTCAGTATAGAGATGCTACCTATACCAACCTACATAATGACTAGACCTGGGTCAGTATAGAGATGCTACCTATACCAACCTACATAATGACTCAACCTGATCAGTATAGAGATGCTACCTATACCAACCTACATAATGAATAGACCTGGGTCAGTATATAGATGCTACCTATACCAACCTACATAATAAATAGACCTGGGTCAGTATAGAGATGCTACCTATACCAACCTACATAATGAATAGACCTGGGTCAGTATAGATCTGCTACCTATACCAACCTACATAATGACTCAACCTGATCAGTATAGAGATGCTACCTATACCAACCTACATAATGACTAGACCTGGGTCAGTATAGAGATGCTACCTATACCAACCTACATAATGACTCAACCTGATCAGTATAGAGATGCTACCTATACCAACCTACATAATGAATAGACCTGGGTCAGTATATAGATGCTACCTATACCAACCTACATAATAAATAGACCTGGGTCAGTATAGAGATGCTACCTATACCAACCTACATAATGACTAGACCTGGGTCAGTATAGAGATGCTACCTATACCAACCTACATAATGAACAGACCTGGGTCAGTATAGAGATGCTACCAATACCAACCTACATAATGACCAGACCTGGGTCAGTATAGAGATGCTACCTATACCAACCTACATAATGACTAGACCTGGGTCAGTATAGAGATGCTACCTATACCAACCTACATAATGAACAGACCTGGGTCAGTATAGAGATGCTACCAATACCAACCTACATAATGACTCAACCTGATCAGTATAGAGATGCTACCTATACCAACCTACATAATGACCAGACCTGGGTCAGTATAGAGATGCTACCTATACCAACCTACATAATGACCAGACCTGGGTCAGTATAGAGATGCTACCTATACCAACCTACATAATGACCAGACCTGGGTCAGTATAGAGATGCTACCTATACCAACCTACATAATGACCAGACCTGGGTCAGTATAGAGATGCTACCTATACCAACCTACATAATGAACAGACCTGGGTCAGTATAGAGATGCTACCAATACCAACCTACATAATGACTCAACCTGATCAGTATAGAGATGCTACCTATACCAACCTACATAATGACCAGACCTGGGTCAGTATAGAGATGCTACCTATACCAACCTACATAATGACCAGACCTGGGTCAGTATAGAGATGCTACCTATACCAACCTACATAATGACCAGACCTGGGTCAGTATAGAGATGCTACCTATACCAACCTACATAATGAACAGACCTGGGTCAGTATAGAGATGCTACCTATACCAACCTACATAATGACCAGACCTGGGTCAGTATAGAGATGCTACCTATACCAACCTACATAATGACCAGACCTGGGTCAGTATAGAGATGCTACCTATACCAACCTACATAATGACTCAACCTGATCAGTATAGAGATGCTACCTATACCAACCTACATAATGAATAGACCTGGGTCAGTATAGAGATGCTACCTATACCAACCTACATAATGAATAGACCTGGGTCAGTATAGAGATGCTACCTATACCAACCTACATAATAAATAGACCTGGGTCAGTATAGATCTGCTACCTATACCAACCTACATAATGACTCAACCTGATCAGTATAGAGATGCTACCTATACCAACCTACATAATGACTAGACCTGGGTCAGTATAGAGATGCTACCTATACCAACCTACATAATGACTCAACCTGATCAGTATAGAGATGCTACCTATACCAACCTACATAATGAATAGACCTGGGTCAGTATAGAGATGCTACCTATACCAACCTACATAATGAATAGACCTGGGTCAGTATAGAGATGCTACCTATACCAACCTACATAATGACCAGACCTGGGTCAGTATAGAGATGCTACCTATACCAACCTACATAATGAACAGACCTGGGTCAGTATAGAGATGCTACCTATACCAACCTACATAATGACCAGACCTGGGTCAGTATAGAGATGCTACCTATACCAACCTACATAATGACTAGACCTGGGTCAGTATAGAGATGCTACCTATACCAACCTACATAATGAACAGACCTGGGTCAGTATAGAGATGCTACCAATACCAACCTACATAATGACTCAACCTGATCAGTATAGAGATGCTACCTATACCAACCTACATAATGACCAGACCTGGGTCAGTATAGAGATGCTACCTATACCAACCTACATAATGACCAGACCTGGGTCAGTATAGAGATGCTACCTATACCAACCTACATAATGACCAGGCCTGGGTCAGTATAGAGATGCTACCTAAACCAACCTACGTAATGAATAGACCTGGGTCAGTATAGAGATGCTACCTATACCAACCTACATAATGACCAGACCTGGGTCAGTATAGAGATGCTACCAATACCAACCTACATAATGAATCAACCTGATCAGTATAGAGATGCTACCTATACCAACCTACATAATGACCAGACCTGGGTCAGTATAGAGATGCTACCTATACCAACCTACATAATGACCAGACCTGGGTCAGTATAGAGATCCTACCTATACCAACCTACATAATGACCAGACCTGGGTCAGTATAGAGATGCTACCTATACCAACCTACATAATGAACAGACCTGGGTCAGTATAGAGATGCTACCTATACCAACCTACATAATGAACAGACCTGGGTCAGTATAGAGATGCTACCAATACCAACCTACATAATGACCAGACCTGGGTCAGTATAGAGATGCTACCTATACCAACCTACATAATGACTCAACCTGATCAGTATAGAGATGCTACCTATACCAACCTACATAATGACTAGACCTGGGTCAGTATAGAGATGCTACCTATACCAACCTACATAATGAATAGACCTGGGTCAGTATAGAGATGCTACCTATACCAACCTACATAATAAATAGACCTGGGTCAGTATAGATCTGCTACCTATACCAACCTACATAATGACTCAACCTGATCAGTATAGAGATGCTACCTATACCAACCTACATAATGACTAGACCTGGGTCAGTATAGAGATGCTACCTATACCAACCTACATAATGACTCAACCTGATCAGTATAGAGATGCTACCTATACCAACCTACATAATGAATAGACCTGGGTCAGTATAGAGATGCTACCTATACCAACCTACATAATGAATAGACCTGGGTCAGTATAGAGATGCTACCTATACCAACCTACATAATGACTAGACCTGGGTCAGTATAGAGATGCTACCTATACCAACCTACATAATGAACAGACCTGGGTCAGTATAGAGATGCTACCAATACCAACCTACATAATGACCAGACCTGGGTCAGTATAGATCTGATACCTATACCAACCTACATAATGAATAGACCTGGGTCAGTACTACCTGACCTGGGTCAGTATAGAGATGCTACCAACCTACATAATGACCAACCTGATCAGTAAGATGACCTATACAACCTGGGTAATGACAGACCTGGGTCAGTAGAGATGCTACCTAAACCTACCAGACCTGGGTCAGTATAATGACCTATACAACCTGGGTCAGTATAGAGATGCTACCTATACCAACCTACATAATGACCAGACCTGGGTCAGTATAGAGATGCTACCTATACCAACCTACATAATGACCAGACCTGGGTCAGTATAGAGATGCTACCTATACCAACCTGGGTCAGTAATGACCAGACCTGGGTCAGTATAGAGATGCTACCTATACCAACCTACATAATGAATCAGACCTGGGTCAGTATAGAGATGCTACTACCTATACCAACCTACATAATGACCAGACCTGGACCAGACCTGGGTCAGTATAGAGATGCTACCTATACCAACCTACATAATGACCAGACCTGGGTCAGTATAGAGATGCTACCTATACCAACCTACATAATGACCAGACCTGGGTCAGTATAGAGATGCTACCTATACCAACCTACATAATGAATAGACCTGGGTCAGTATAGAGATGCTACCTATACCAACCTACATAATGACAGACCTGGGTCAGTATAGAGATGCTACCTATACCAACCTACATAATGACCAGACCTGGGTCAGTATAGAGATGCTACCTATACCAACCTACATAATGACCAGACCTGGGTCAGTATAGAGATGCTACCTATACCAACCTACATAATGACCAGACCTGGGTCAGTATAGAGATGCTACCTATACCAACCTACATAATGACCAGACCTGGGTCAGTATAGAGATGCTACCTATACCAACCTACATAATGACCAGACCTGGGTCAGTATAGAGATGCTACCTATACCAACCTACATAATGACCAGACCTGGGTCAGTATAGAGATGCTACCTATACCAACCTACATAATGACCAGACCTGGGTCAGTATAGAGATGCTACCTATACCAACCTACATAATGACCAGACCTGGGTCAGTATAGAGATGCTACCTATACCAACCTACATAATGACTCAGACCTGGGTCAGTATAGAGATGCTACCTATACCAACCTACATAATGAATAGACCTGGGTCAGTATAGAGATGCTACCTATACCAACCTACATAATGACCAGACCTGGGTCAGTATAGAGATGCTACCTATACCAACCTACATAATGACTCAACCTGATCAGTATAGAGATGCTACCTATACCAACCTACATAATGACCAGACCTGGGTCAGTATAGAGATGCTACCTATACCAACCTACATAATGAACAGACCTGGGTCAGTATAGAGATGCTACCAATACCAACCTACATAATGACCAGACCTGGGTCAGTATAGAGATGCTACCAATACCAACCTACATAATGAATAGACCTGGGTCAGTATAGAGATGCTACCTATACCAACCTACATAATGAACAGACCTGGGTCAGTATAGAGATGCTACCTATACCAACCTACATAATGACCAGACCTGGGTCAGTATAGAGATGCTACCTATACCAACCTACATAATGACTAGACCTGGGTCAGTATAGAGATGCTACCTATACCAACCTACATAATGAACAGACCTGGGTCAGTATAGAGATGCTACCTATACCAACCTACATAATGACCAGACCTGGGTCAGTATAGAGATGCTACCTATACCAACCTACATAATGACCAGACCTGGGTCAGTATAGAGATGCTACCTATACCAACCTACATAATGACCAGACCTGGGTCAGTATAGAGATGCTACCTACCTATACCAACCTACATAATGACCAGACCTGGGTCAGTATAGAGATGCTACCTATACCAACCTACATAATGACCAGACCTGGGTCAGTATAGAGATGCTACCTATACCAACCTACATAATGACCAGACCTGGGTCAGTATAGAGCTGCTACCTATACCAACCTACATAATGACCAGACCTGGGTCAGTATAGAGATGCTACCTATACCAACCTACATAATGACCAGACCTGGGTCAGTATAGAGATGCTACCTATACCAACCTACATAATGACCAGACCTGGGTCAGTATAGAGATGCTACCTATACCAACCTACATAATGAATAGACCTGGGTCAGTATAGAGATGCTACCTATACCAACCTACATAATGACCAGACCTGGGTCAGTATAGAGATGCTACCTATACCAACCTACATAATGACCAGACCTGGGTCAGTATAGAGATGCTACCTATACCAACCTACATAATGACCAGACCTGGGTCAGTATAGAGATGCTACCTATACCAACCTACATAATGACCAGACCTGGGTCAGTATAGAGATGCTACCTATACCAACCTACATAATGACCAGACCTGGGTCAGTATAGAGATGCTACCTATACCAACCTACATAATGACCAGACCTGGGTCAGTATAGAGATGCTACCTATACCAACCTACATAATGACTAGACCTGGGTCAGTATAGAGATGCTACCTATACCAACCTACATAATGAACAGACCTGGGTCAGTATAGAGATGCTACCTATACCAACCTACATAATGACCAGACCTGGGTCAGTATAGAGATGCTACTACCTATACCAACCTACATAATGACCAGACCTGGGTCAGTATAGAGATGCTACCTATACCAACCTACATAATGACCAGACCTGGGTCAGTATAGAGATGCTACCTATACCAACCTACATAATGACCAGACCTGGGTCAGTATAGAGATGCTACCTATACCAACCTACATAATGACCAGACCTGGGTCAGTATAGAGATGCTACCTATACCAACCTACATAATGAACAGACCTGGGTCAGTATAGAGATGCTACCTATACCAACCTACATAATGAACAGACCTGGGTCAGTATAGAGATGCTACCTATACCAACCTACATAATGACTCAGACCTGGGTCAGTATAGAGATGCTACCTATACCAACCTACATAATGACTAGACCTGGGTCAGTATAGAGATGCTACCTATACCAACCTACATAATGACTAGACCTGGGTCAGTATAGAGATGCTACCTATACCAACCTACATAATGAACAGACCTGGGTCAGTATAGAGATGCTACCTATACCAACCTACATAATGACCAGACCTGGGTCAGTATAGAGATGCTACCTATACCAACCTACATAATGACCAGACCTGGGTCAGTATAGAGATGCTACCTATACCAACCTACATAATGACTAGACCTGGGTCAGTATAGAGATGCTACCTATACCAACCTACATAATGAACAGACCTGGGTCAGTATAGAGATGCTACCTATACCAACCTACATAATGAATAGACCTGGGTCAGTATAGAGATGCTACCTATACCAACCTACATAATGAACAGACCTGGGTCAGTATAGAGATGCTACCTATACCAACCTACATAATGAATAGACCTGGGTCAGTATAGAGATGCTACCTATACCAACCTACATAATGAACAGACCTGGGTCAGTATAGAGATGCTACCTATACCAACCTACATAATGAATAGACCTGGGTCAGTATAGAGATGCTACCTATACCAACCTACATAATGAACAGACCTGGGTCAGTATAGAGATGCTACCTATACCAACCTACATAATGACCAGACCTGGGTCAGTATAGAGATGCTACCTATACCAACCTACATAATGACTAGACCTGGGTCAGTATAGAGATGCTACCTATACCAACCTACATAATGAACAGACCTGGGTCAGTATAGAGATGCTACCAATACCAACCTACATAATGACCAGACCTGGGTCAGTATAGAGATGCTACCTATACCAACCTACATAATGACCAGACCTGGGTCAGTATAGAGATGCTACCTATACCAACCTACATAATGACCAGACCTGGGTCAGTATAGAGATGCTACCTGAGCAGACCTGGGTCAGTATAGAGATGCTACCTATACCAACCTACATAATGAACAGACCTGGGTCAGTATAGAGATGCTACCTATACCAACCTACATAATGAACAGACCTGGGTCAGTATAGAGATGCTACCTATACCAACCTACATAATGAACAGACCTGGGTCAGTATAGATCTGCTACCTATACCAACCTACATAATGACTAGACCTGGGTCAGTATAGAGCTGCTACCTATACCAACCTACATAATGACTAGACCTGGGTCAGTATAGAGATGCTACCTATACCAACCTACATAATGAACAGACCTGGGTCAGTATAGAGATGCTACCAATACCAACCTACATAATGACCAGACCTGGGTCAGTATAGAGATGCTACCTATACCAACCTACATAATGACCAGACCTGGGTCAGTATAGAGATGCTACCTATACCAACCTACATAATGACCAGACCTGGGTCAGTATAGAGATGCTACCTATACCAACCTACATAATGACCAGACCTGGGTCTATTCATTATGCATTCACAGACATTTCTTGTCAGTCAAAACAGTGCCGTCTTGGGAACTCAACACAAACCCCTTCAGGCTGTAATAGTTGAGGCCTCGTCTCCTGATGTCACATCTACCCCTCCTACATTACCCACTAGCCCTGGAAACATGACCGTACTTAAGGCTTATAAAACAGGGAAAGAAAGAGGGACGGGAAGAGGGGCGCTTGTTCTCTCTCTCTCTCCCGTTGTCTTTGTGTTGTATAGAGCCCGTTGGATATTGCTTCCTGCCTGACACACAGTGGCAGAGCCTCGGGGCCCATCGTCAGGCCTACAGCTGGGCAGTAATGCTGTGGCCCAAACGCCAACCTATTCCCTATGAAGTGCATCACCTTTGACTGGGCTCTGGTCAAAAATAGTGCACTATATAGGGAATTAGGTTCCATTTGGGTCATAGCCTAAGGGCCTGTTATTAGTATGGAGATTCACCCTCAATGACTCCCAATGCAGCACCATTAAAGTGAATGGGCCCTGGTTCCCATAGCATGACACACAGGACAAAGGCAGAGAAGAGGGGGACTCGACCCAGAGATAATTCTGCTGTTTGTAAATAATAAGCTTAGCTGAGAGGGACAAAGAGAAGAGTGGTGAAGAGAGAAAACAGATTAACAAAACCCCTACTTTAGTGAAATGATTTAAGTTTTACACAAAAAGGTACCTTCATTCTCATTTCATCAGTAGGCTTCCTTGTTAGACTTTGACTTGGTAGTAGAGATCACTGTTTGAACAATATATACAACTCCTCCATCTCGGCTCCAGATCACTGTTTGAACAATATATACAACTCCTCCATCTTGGCTCCGGATCACTGTTTGAACAATATATACAACTCCTCCATCTTGGCTCCGGATCACTGTACTATCTTGGCTCCGGATCACCTCCATCTTGGCTCCAGATCACTGTTGAACAATATATACAACTCCTCCATCTCGGCTCCAGATCACTGTATGAACAATATATACAACTCCTCCATCTTGGCTCCAGATCACTGTTTGAACAATATATACAACTCCTCCATCTTGGCTCCAGATCACTGTTTGAACAATATATACAACTCCTCCATCTTGGCTCCAGATCACTGTTTGAACAATATATACAACTCCTCCATCTTGGCTCCAGATCACTGTATGAACAATATATACAACTCCTCCATCTTGGCTCCAGATCACTGTATGAACAATATATACAACTCCTCCATCTTGGCTCCAGATCACTGTTTGAACAATATATACAACTCCTCCATCTCGGCTCCAGATCACTGTTTGAACAATATATACAACTCCTCCATCTTGGCTCCAGATCACTGTTTGAACAATATATACAACTCCTCCATCTTGGCTCCAGATCACTGTTTGAACAATATATACAACTCCTCCATCTTGGCTCCAGATCACTGTTTGAACAATATATACAACTCCTCCATCTTGGCTCCAGATCACTGTTTGAACAATATATACAACTCCTCCATCTCGGCTCCAGATCACTGTTTGAACAATATATACAACTCCTCCATCTTGGCTCCAGATCACTGTTTGAACAATATATACAACTCCTCCATCTCCTCCAACAATATATACAACTCCTCCATCTTGGCTCCAGATCACTGTTTGAACAATATATACAACTCCTCCATCTCGGCTCCAGATCACTGTTTGAACAATATATACAACTCCTCCATCTTGGCTCCAGATCACTGTTTGAACAATATATACAACTCCTCCATCTTGGCTCCAGATCACTGTTTGAACAATATATACAACTCCTCCATCTTGGCTCCAGATCACTGTTTGAACAATATATACAACTCCTCCATCTTGGCTCCAGATCACTGTTTGAACAATATATACAACTCCTCCATCTCGGCTCCAGATCACTGTTTGAACAATATATACAACTCCTCCATCTCGGCTCCAGATCACTGTTTGAACAATATATACAGCGCCTTAGGAAAGTATTCATACCCCTCTGCATGTTGTTGTGTTACAGCCTGAATTCAAAATGGATTAACATCTACACACGTTATCATGTAATGACAAAGTGAAAACATGTTTTTCAAATGTTTTGATAATTTATTGAAATACAAAAACACAAGTATTGACTCACACCCCTGAGTCAATACTTTGCAGAAGCACCTTTGGCAGTGATTACAGCTGTGAGTCTTTCTGGGTAAGTCTATAAGAGCTCTAAATTCTTCAAGCTCGGCCAAGTTGGTTGTTGATCATTGCTAGGCAGCCATTTTCAAGACTAGCCATAGATTTTCAAAGCTGACTGAAGGGGTGTGAGTCAGGAACAGTCAATGTCTTCTTGGTAAGCAACACCAGAGTAGATTTGGCCTTGTGTTTCAGGTTATTGTCCTGCTGAAAGGTGAATTCGTCTCCCAGTGTCTGGTGGAAAGCAGACTGAACCAGGTTTTCCTCTACTGTGACTGTGCTTAGCTGTATTCTGTTGATTTCTATCCCCCCAAAAAAAACTCTGTAGTCCTTGCCGATGACAAGCGTACCCATTAATGATGCAGCCACCACCACGCTTGAAAATATGAAGAGTGGTACTCAGTAATGTATTGGATTTGTCCCAAACATTCATTTTTTGCAGTTTTACTTTAGTGCCTTATTGCAAACAGAATATGTATTTTGTACAGGTTCTCTTTTCACTCTGTCATTTAGGTTAATAATGTTGCTCCATCATCAGTTCTCCTATCACAACCATTAAACTCTGTTTTAAAGTAACCATTAGCCTCATGGTGAAATCCCTGAGCAGTTTCCTTCCTCTCCAGCAACTGAGTTAGGAAGGACGCCTGTATCTTTGTAGTGACACCATCCATATTGTAATTAATAACTTCACCATGCTGAAAGGAATATTCAATGTCTTATTTTACATGTATTTTTTTTACCCATCTACTAATAGGTGCCCTTCTTTGTGAGGCATTGGAAAACCTCCCTGGTCTTTGTGGTTGAATCTGTGTTTGAAATTCTTTGCTCGACTGAAGGGACCTTACAGATAATTGTATGAGTTGGGTACAGAGATGAGGTACACACTACTATTGCACACAGAGTCCATGCAACTTATTATGGGACACATTTTTACTCTAGTACTTATTTAGGCTTGCCATAACAAAGGGTTTGATTACTTATTGTGTCAAGACATTTAATCTTAATTTTTAATTAATTAATCTTTTAAAAATAACCTACTTTGACATTATGGGGAATTGTGTGAAGGCCAGTGACACACACTTTCAATGTAAAAATCTATTTTAAATTCAGGCTGGAACAACAAAACATGGAAAAAGTCAAGGGGTGTGAATAATTTCTGAAGGCACTAAGTATTCACAGCTGAGTCAATACTTTGTAGAAGCACCTTTGGTTGGGATTACAGCTTTAAGTCGTCTTGGGGATGTCTGGATCAGCTTCTTCCTTGCAGATTTTCTCAAGCTGTGTTAAGTTAAATGGGGAGTCCTGGGGAACAGCAATCTTCAAGTCTTTCCACAGATTTTCAATGGGATTCAAGTCTGGGCTTCTGCTGGGCCACTCAAGGACTTTCACATTCTAGTTCTGAAGCCATTCCAGTGTTGCTTGGGCTGTATGCTTGGGGTCATTGTCCTGTTGGAACATAAATCTTCGCCCCAGTTTAAGGTTGTTCGCACTCTGAAGCAGGTTCTCATCAAGGGTTTTCCTGTATTTGGCTCCATTCATTGTTTCCTCTATCCTTACCAGTCTCCCAGTCCCTGCAGCTGAAAAGCATCCCCATAGTATGATGCTGCCACCACCATGCTTCACGGTAGGGATGGTGTTAGACAGGTGATGAGCTGTGCCTGGTTCTCTCCAGACATAGCACTTTGCATTCAGGCCAAAGAGTTCAATTTCAGTCTGATCAGACCACCGAACCTTTTGCCTCATGCTCTGCCTTTCACAGGCCTTTATGCCTTTATACCAGGCCTTTATACCTGCTGTCAAGTGCCTTTTTCTCAAAAGTGGCTTCGGTCTGACCACTCTCCCATAAAGCCCAGATCGGTGAAGTTCTGTAAAGACGATTGTCCTTCTGGCAAGTTCTCCCATCTCGGCCAAGGAACACCCACTCTGAAACTAACTGCAGCTCTTTGTTAAGTGTTGCAGTCATTTCAGTCACTGTAGTAGCTGACGTGTATAGTGTCTAGTCATCCGCATACATAGAAACTCTGGCTTTACTCAAAGTAAGTGGCATGTCGTTAGTAAAGAAATTTAAAAAGCAAGCTGCCTAAACAGCTTCCCTGGGGAATTCCTGATTCCATTTGGATTATGTTTGAGAGGCTTCCATTAAAGAACACGCTCTCTGTTCTGTTAGACAGGTAACTCTTTATCCACAATATAGCAGGGGGTGTAAAGCCATAACACACATGTTTTACCAGCAGCAGACTATGATCGATAATGTCAAAAGCTGCAGTGAAGTCAAACAAGACAGCCCCCACAATCATTTTATCACACATTTCTCTCAGTCAGTTGTGTCAGTGCTGTGCTTGTTTATTGTCTTTCCCTATAAGCTGAAAGTCTGTTGTCAATTTGTTTACCGTGAAATAGTATTATATTTGGTCAAACAATTTTCCCCAGAAGTTTACTAAAGGTTGGTAACAGGCTGATTGGTCGGCTATTTGAGCCTGGAAAGCTTTACTATTCTTGGGTAGCGGAATGACTTTAGCTTCCCTCCGGGCCTGAGGGGACACACTTTCTAGTAGGCTTAAAATGGAGATGTGACAAATAAGAGAGGCAATATCGTCTGCAATTACCCTCAGTCATTTACCAACCAGATTGTCAGACCCCGTTGGGACACACAATAATTTTCACCTCCTCCACACCGAATTCAAAAGTACATTTCTTGTCTTTGATCATTTGGTCACATATACTTAGATGTGGTGTCAGCCAGTGTTGCTGGCATGTCATCCCTAATGTTGCTTATCTTGTCAATAAAAACATCCTTAAAGTAATTTGCAATATCAGTGGGCTTTGTGATGAGTGAGCCATCTGCTTCAATGAATGATGGAGCCGAGTTGGCTTTCCCCCCCCAAATTGTAATTTAAAGTGCCCCAAAACTTTTTACGATCATTCTTTATATAATTTCTCTTTGTTTCATAGTGTAGTTTATTTTTATTTAGTTTAGTCACATGATTTTTTAACTTGCAGTACGGTTGGTTGCCTGTCAGTTGGGCTGCCAGACTTATTTGCCATACCTTTTGCCTCATCCCTCTCAACCCATACCATTTTTGAAATTCCTCATCAATCCAAGGAGATTTAACAGTTTTTAACAGTCATTTCTTAATGGGCGCGTTGCTTATTACTAACTGGAATAAGTAGTTTCATAAATGTGTGAAGTGCAGCATCTGGTTGCTCCTCATTTACACACCAGCAGCATCTGGTTGCTCCTCATTTACACACCAGACCAGCAGCATCTGGTTGCTCCTCACACACCAGACCAGCAGCATCTGGTTGCTCCTCATTACACACCAGACCAGCAGCATCTGGTTGCTCCTCATTACACACCAGCAGCATCTGGTTGCTCCTCATTACACACCAGACCAGGTGCATCTGGTTGCTCCTCATTACACACCAGACCAGCAGCATCTGGTTGCTCCTCATTACAACACCAGACCAGGTGCATCTGGTTGCTCCTCATTACACACCAGACCAGCAGCATCTGGTTGCTCCTCATTACACACCAGACCAGCAGCATCTGGTTGCTCCTCATTACACACCAGACCAGCAGCATCTGGTTGCTCCTCATTACACACCCAGCAGCATCTGGTTGCTCCTCATTACACACAGACACCAGACCAGCAGCATCTGGTTGCTCCTCATTACACACCAGCAGCAGACCAGACCAGCAGCATCTGGTTGCTCCTCATTACACACCAGACCAGAGCCAGCAGCAGCAGCATCTGGTTGCTCCTCATTACACACCAGACCAGCAGCATCTGGTTGCTCCTCATTACACACCAGACCAGCAGCATCTGGTTGCTCCTCATTACACACCAGACCAGCAGCTTCTGGTTGCTCCTCATCACACACCAGACCAGCAGCATCTGGTTGATCCTCATTACACACCAGACCAGCAGCATCTGGTTGCTCCTCATTACACACCAAACCAGCAGCATCTGGTTGCTCCTCATTACACACCAGACCAGCAGCATCTGGTTGATCCTCATTACACACCAGACCAGCAGCATCTGGTTGCTCCTCATTACACACCAGACCAGCAGCTCCTCATTTACACACCAGACCAGCAGCATCTGGTTGCTCCTCATTACACACCAGACCAGCAGCATCTGGTTGCTCCTCATTACACACCAGACCAGCAGCATCTGGTTGAGACCAGCAGCATCTGGTTGCTCCTCATTTACACACCAGACCAGCAGCATCTGGTTGCTCCTCATTACACACCAGACCAGCAGCATCTGGTTGCTCCCCATTACACCAGACCAGCAGCATCTGGTTGCTCCTCATTACATACCAGACCAGCAGCATCTGGTTGCTCCTCATTACACACCAGACCAGCAGCATCTGGTTGCTCCTGATTACACACCAGACCAGCAGCATCTGGTTGCTCCTCATTACACACCAGACCAGCAGCATCTGGTTGCTCCTCATTACACACAACAGACCAGCAAATATGATTTACATCACCAACATATGAATCACTACACAACTTATTGTATGACCTCTTATACACTATATCAGGACCAGCCTTTGGAACTTGGTTTCCCCAGATATGGCTGTTACATTGTGATCACTACATCCCATGGATTTAAATACTGCTTTCAAGCTCCTTTCTGCAGCGTTAGTAAAGATTTGATCAATCACATGTTGATGATTTAATTCCTGTGCTGTTTGTTACAACCCTGGTAGGTTGACTGATAACCTGAACCAGGTTGCAGACACTGGTTACAGTTTGAAGTCGCAGACACTGGTTACAGTTTGAAGTCGCAGACACTGGTTACAGTTTGAAGTCGCAGACACTGGTTACAGTTTGAAGTCGCAGACACTGGTTACAGTTTGAAGTCGCAGACACTGGTTACAGTTTGAAGTCGCAGACACTGGTTACAGTTTGAAGTCGCAGACACTGGTTACAGTTTGAAGTCGCAGACACTGGTTACAGTTTGAAGTCGCAGACACTGGTTACAGTTTGAAGTCGCAGACACTGGTTACAGTTTGAAGTCGCAGACACTGGTTACAGTTTGAAGTCGCAGACACTGGTTACAGTTTGAAGTCGCAGACACTGGTTACAGTTTGAAGTCGCAGACACTGGTTACAGTTTGAAGTCGCAGACACTGGTTACAGTTTAATGTTGCAGACACTGGTTACAGTTTAATGTTGCAGACACTGGTTACAGTTTAATGTTGCAGACACTGGTTACAGTTTGAAGTTGCAGACACTGGTTACAGTTTGAAGTAGCAGACACTGGTTACAGTTTAATGTTGCAGACACTGGTTACAGTTTGAAGTAGCAGACACTGGTTACAGTTTGAAGTGTTTTCTTGAGTGGGCAGCTTGATGAGAGCCAATCAATATTTAAATCACCCAGACAATATACTTCTCTGTTGATATCACATTATCAAGCAGTTCACACATTATCCAGATAGTGACTGTTCGCACTAGATGGTCTATAGCAGCTTCCCACCAGAAAGGGCTTCAGGTGAGGCAGATGAACCTGGAGCCATATCACTTCAATATTATATAACATTACATTGTCTCTAAGCTTTACAGGAACATGGTTCTGAATATAGACCACATCACCTCCTCAGTTGGCATTTCTGTCTTTCCTGTAGATGTTATAACCATGTATTGCTACCACTGTAAGAATGGTATTATCTAAGTGAGTTTCAAAGATAGTAACATTTTATATTCTGACTATCAAGTTATAGACTTCCTGGACCTTGTTTCTTAGTCTTCGCATGTTAATATGGGCTATTTCTTAGCACTTTCCTGGGCTGCTAGATTGTTTTTAACGCTTTACTGGGAAGTTTGTCAGAAGTAGACTTCCTCATGTTATTTACATTGGAGCTGATAGTGCAGGGTGAGCTGCATAAAGTGGGCTTCCTTACTAGGACACCGCCTCAGTGATAACAGTGTAACTCTGGTTCATAGGCTCATGATTACTGCTTACAATAGCTGTAGGATTAACAGAAGTATTCGGGGTAATTAGGGGTACATAAACTAAATGACTTGCATTGTGTTTGCCAATGCCCCTTGGATCATGTACATTTGATGCAGCATTATGACGACTCATTGTCACAACGGTAGGGATTAACTGAGCTGGTCTTGGATCATTGACCAGTCATTGTTTCAACGCAGCCTTGAAACGCCTGGCCGGAGTCCAGGAGCCAAGATGATTTGGATGGACTCTGTCATTCCTGTAGAGTATCTTCTGTTACCAGAAGGTGTCAAAGTTATCAATAAAAGTGACTCCAGCAGAGCTACAGTAGTCTACAGAGCTACAGTAGTCTACAGAGCTACAGTAGTCTACAGTAGTCTACAGAGCTACAGTAGTCTACAGAGCTACAGTAGTCTACAGAGCTACAGTAGTCTACAGTAGTCTACAGAGCTACAGTAGTTTACAGTAGTCTACAGAGCTACAGTAGTCTACAGAGCTACAGTAGTCTACAGAGCTACAGTAGTCTACAGAGCTACAGTAGTCTACAGAGCTACAGTAGTCTACAGTAGTCTACAGAGCTACAGTAGTCTACAGAGCTACAGTAGTCTACAGTAGTCTACAGTAGTCTACAGAGCTACAGTAGTCTACAGTAGTCTACAGAGCTACAGTAGTCTACAGTAGTCTACAGAGCTACAGTAATCTACAGTAGTCTACAGAGCTACAGTAATCTACAGTAGTCTACAGAGCTACAGTAATCTACAGTAGTCTACAGAGCTACAGTAATCTACAGTAGTTTACAGTAGTCTACAGAGCTACAGTAATCTACAGAGCTACAGTAAACTACAGTAGTCTACAGAGCTACAGTAATCTACAGTAGTCTACAGAGCTACAGTAATCTACAGTAGTCTACAGAGCTACAGTAATCTACAGAGCTACAGTAATCTACAGTAGTCTACAGAGCTACAGTAATCTACAGAGCTACAGTAATCTACAGTAGTCTACAGAGCTACAGTAATCTACAGTAGTCTACAGAGCTACAGTAGTCTACAGTAGTCTACAGTAATCTACAGTAGTCTACAGAGCTACAGTAATCTACAGTAGTCTACAGAGCTACAGTAATCTACAGTAGTCTACAGAGCTACAGTAATCTACAGTAGTCTACAGAGCTACAGTAATCTACAGAGCTACAGTAATCTACAGTAGTCTACAGAGCTACAGTAATCTACAGAGCTACAGTAATCTACAGTAGTCTACAGAGCTACAGTAGTCTACAGAGCTACAGTAATCTACAGTAGTCTACAGAGCTACAGTAATCTACAGTAGTCTACAGAGCTACAGTAATCTACAGAGCTACAGTAATCTACAGTAGTCTACAGAGCTACAGTAATCTACAGTAGTCTACAGAGCTACAGTAATCTACAGTAGTCTACAGAGCTACAGTAATCTACAGTAGTCTACAGAGCTACAGTAATCTACAGTAGTCTACAGAGCTACAGTAATCTACAGTAGTCTACAGAGCTACAGTAGTCTACAGAGCTACAGTAGTCTACAGAGCTACAGTAATCTACAGTAGTCTACAGAGCTACAGTAATCTACAGAGCTACAGTAATCTACAGAGCTACAGTAATCTACAGTAATCTACAGTAATCTACAGTAGTCTACAGTAATCTACAGTAATCTACAGAGCTACAGTAATCTACAGTAATCTACAGAGCTACAGTAATCTACAGAGCTACAGTAATCTACAGAGCTACAGTAATCTACAGAGCTACAGTAGTCTACAGTAATCTACAGAGCTACAGTAATCTACAGTAATCTACAGAGCTACAGTAATCTACAGATCTACAGTAGTCTACAGTAATCTACATCATCCTCTAAATCAGTGTTTCCCCAACGCGGTTCTGGGGCCCCTCCCCCGGGTGCACGTTATAGTTCGTTACGCCGATTCCAATAACCAACTCCTCATCAAGCGTTGATTATTACCAAACGTTCACCCGGGGGGGGGGTGAACGTTCAAGCAGGACGGAGTTGAGGAAACCCTGCTCTAAATGAAGACACAATGACAAACATCGATCCTCCCTCTGGTGCCATGTTGTGACATCTCACTATTTACATCACAATAAACCTGGCTGAGCCTTTTCAGACCTGCCTCATCCTCTCACGTCCAAACGGCTGTTCTTAACACACTGGTGAGCGGAGCACCACACGCCATTCTGCCAGGCGCAAACAACTGAGTCTCCAACAATAAGAGGAGGTGTAATCCGACCCCTGAGTTAAGTGGGTGCACGTGTCCCAGAGTGCTCAACACAAGTGTGAAATGCTTGTGTTCGTCTGCAAAAGTCCCAAAATAATTACACATTTATTTTGAAACGGGGGGATCCATTGACGCATTGAGGGACAATACATTCTACTATACTTCATCCATCCCCCGTATCCCTCCAGCTCTATTCAGCCTGAGGTTCTTTCTCATGCTAACAGGACCCTTACCTTTTGCCCCCCTCCCCCCTCACCCCCAGAGGGTTTTGCAATGCGTAAATCTGGCACTAACTATTCACCCACTGTTACAGGAGGGGGAGGTTCTTTGAGTTGCTAATGTAATGACATCTCCATTTCCACAGCAGACTCCCATAAGGCAGCGGACGGCCCACTCACATAGCGAGCAAGAGCCTTGCTCCAGGGCAACACAATAGGACACTGGGCATTGTGTCCAAATCATGGGATCGGCGGCAGGGTAGCCTAGTGGTTAGAGCATTGGACTAGTAACCGAAAGGTTGCAAGTTCAAATCCCCGAGCTGA
This sequence comes from Oncorhynchus keta, assembly GCF_023373465.1. Taxonomy (NCBI): domain Eukaryota; kingdom Metazoa; phylum Chordata; class Actinopteri; order Salmoniformes; family Salmonidae; genus Oncorhynchus; species Oncorhynchus keta. Next base: position 28,430,505 of record NC_068457.1, read on the forward strand.
CAAGGTACAAATCTGTCGTTTTGCCCCTTGAACAGGCAGTTAACCCACTGTTCCTTGGCCGTCATTGAAAATAAGAATTAGTTCTTAACTGACTTGCCTAGTTAAATAAAAAGGTTAAAAACATTTTTTTAAATTAAAATAATTGTGAGTGGGTACGACATCTTTTAGTTCTAATGAAGGAAAATTTGGCATTTACCTGTGGGATTAGCTTCAATGTACTACGGCCCACCTTCAGGTGCCTTGCATGATACACCACAACAGAGAGGGAAAAGGGGAATCCCTAGTAAGTTGTATAACTGAATTTATTCAATGGGAGGGAGAGATGTCAGGGTTGTTTTAGGACATTGAATGATGGTGGGAGAGGGACTTAGTTCACCATGAGGTAAATATGCATGTAGTTATTTACCTGTGGAACTAGGTGAGTTATAGATTTGCCGTACCAACACAGCCTTGCATAACGGCATGGTTTGATGTGTGTCATCGGCTAAACGTCAGAGGGGTCTTGTATTTTGTTATTTTTTTATTTAACCTTTTATTTAAGTTGTCAAGTCTTGTGTCTGTCTGCAGGACATTGGGGCCATGTAATGTGGAGGTATAACTGAGAAAACATTTTCCTTTAAGTAAATGACTTAAAATAATTTTGAAAGATGTTACATTTTCTTATCATGAAGTGAGTCTTTTGGCGTCTGTGTGTTAAGTTTTCATATCAGGTTTTCACCCGGAGAATCACACCCTTAATAAAATTAACTTCAGGGGGGTTCTGAAGCCTGTTGATAAGGGAAACAGAGGGGCATATACAGAGAGGTGTGTGTGTGTGTGTGTGTGTGTGTGTGTGTGTGTGTGTGTGTTCCCAACAGTTGTAAATCCCAGCACAACTCACCAGTCTCTTAGCAAACTCTTTATTTTCAGACAGAAAGCCGTAGCCTGGATGCACCTTCAGAGACAGAAGAGAAAAGGTCTCAAAACACATCAGCAAACATAACCGTGTGTGTTCAAATGTTGGTGTGTGTGTGTTCAAATGTTGGTGTGTGTGTTTGAAAATTGATGTGTGTGTGTGTGTGTTTGAAAGTTGATGTGTGTGTGTGTTCAAATGTTGGTGTGTGTGTTTGAAAGTTGATGTGTGTGTGTGTGTGTGTGTGTGTGGTAAATCTCACGGCCTGGGATCCAGTCTTCCTGATAGCGTCCATGATGGCGTCCATGTTGAGGTAGCTCTTGTTGGTGGGGGCGGGGCCTACACACACTGCCTCGTCAGCCATCTTCACATGGACCTGAGGCGGCACAGAGAAAACAAGTATTTATTCAAATGTGGCCAAAGCGTCAAGCCACAATCATATGGTACACAGCCACTACCGCAGACAGACACTTTTTTATTTCACCTTTATTTAACCAGGTAGGCTAGTTGAGAACACCTTTATTTAACCAGGTAGGCTCGTTGAGAACACCTTTATTTAACCAGGTAGGCTAGTTGAGAACACCTTTATTTAACCAGGTAGGCTAGTTGAGAACACCTTTATTTAACCAGGTAGGCTAGTTGAGAACACCTTTATTTAACCAGGTAGGCTAGTTGAGAACACCTTTATTTAACCAGGTAGGCTAGTTGAGAACACCTTTATTTAACCAGGTAGGCTAGTTGAGAACACCTTTATTTAACCAGGTAGGCTTGAGAACACCTTTATTTAACCAGGTTAGTTGAGAACACCTTTATTTAACCAGGTAGGCTAGTTGAGAACCTGGCCAAGATAAAGCAAAGCAGTGTGAACAGACAACACAGAGTTACACATGGAGTAAACAATAAACAAGTCAATAACACAGTAGAAAAAAACAGTCTATATACATTGTGTGCAAAAGGCATGAGGAGGTAGGCGAATAATTACAATATTGCAGATTAACACTGGAGTGATAAATGATCAGATGGTCATGTACAGGTAGAGATATTGGTGTGCAAAAGAGCAGAAAAGTAAATAAATAAAAACAGTATGGGGATGAGGTAGGTAAAATTGGGAGGGCTATTTACCGATAGACGATGTACAGCTGCAGCGATCGGTTAGCTGCTCAGATAGCAGCTAATCGATCGCCACAGGCACTACCGCAGACACAGGCACTACCGCAGACACAGGCACTACCGCAGACACAGGCACTACCGCAGACACAGCCACTACCGCAGACACAGGCACTACCGCAGACACAGGCACTACCGCAGACACAGGCACTACCGCAGACGCAGGCACTACCGCAGACACAACCACTACCGCAGACACAGCCACTACCGCAGACAGGCACTACCGCAGACGCAGACACTACCGCAGACACTAGCAGACACACTACCGCAGACGCAGCACTACCGCAGACGCAGACACTACCGCAGACGCAGGCACTACCGCAGACGCAGACACTACCGCAGACGCAGGCACTACCGCAGACGCAGGCACTACCGCAGACGCAGGCACTACCGCAGACGCAGGCACTACCGCAGACGCAGGCACTACCGCAGACGCAGGCACTACCGCAGACGCAGGCACTACCGCAGACGCAGGCACTACCGCAGACACTACCGCAGACGCAGGCACTACCGCAGACGCAGACACTACCGCAGACGCAGGCACTACCGCAGACACAGACACTACCGCAGACACTACACTACCACAGCAGACAGACAGGACACTACCGCAGACACAGCCACTACCGCAGACACAGACACTACCGCAGACACAGGCACTACCGCAGACACAGGCACTACCGCAGACACAGGCACTACCGCAGACACTACCGCAGACACAGACACTACCGCAGACAGACACTACCGCAGACACAGACACTACCGCAGACACAGGCACTACCACACTACCGCAGACACAGGCACTACCGCAGACACAGGCACTACCGCAGACACAGGCACTACCGCAGACACAGGCACTACCACAGACACTACCGCAGACACAGACACTACCAGGCACTACCGCAGACACAGGCACTACCGCAGACACAGGCACTACCGCAGACACAGGCACTACCGCAGACACAGGCACTACCGCAGACACAGGCACTACAGACACAGGCACTACCGCAGACACAGGCACTACCGCAGACACAGGCACTACCGCAGACACAGGCACTACCGCAGACACAGGCACTACCGCAGACAGGCACTACCGCAGACACAGACACTACCGCAGACACTACCGCAGACACTACCGCAGACACTACCGCAGACACTACCGCAGACACTACCGCAGACACTACCGCAGACACTACCGCAGACACAGACACTACCGCAGACACTACCGCAGACACAGACACTACCGCACAGCCACTACAGGCACTACCGCAGAGGCACTACAGACACTACCGCAGACACAGGCACTACCGCAGACACTAGGCACTACCGCAGACACTACCGCAGACACTACCGCAGACACTACCGCACTACACTACCGCAGGCAGGCACTAGCAGACACAGGCACTACCGCAGACACTACCGCAGACACTAGCCACTACCGCAGACACAGCCACTACCGCAGACACAGACCCACTACCGCAGACACAGCCACTACAGACACCGACACAGCCACTACCGCAGGCACTACAGCACAGGCACCGCAGGCACACAGACACTACCGCAGACACTACACCAGAGGCACAGAGGCCCACAGACACCGCAGACACAGACACCAGCAGACACAGACACTACACCACAGACACCACCGAGGCACCACAGGCACCACAGACACCGGAGGCACCACAGACACCGGAGGCACCACAGACACCGGAGGCACCACAGACACCACAGACACCAGAGGCACCACAGACACCACAGACACCACATACACCGGAGGCACCACAGACAGAACGGGATCTTAAGCACTTTGTTTTTTTGCAGGACCCAACGTATCACACAAAATGGATGACGTTTTGGCTCGAGCGCTACTTTCAACTACTGGCTGAAATGATACAAAATCTCTGTAGCATCATTTTAAATAACTAAATATTCAAGAGGACAAACTAGCCAAAGCATCAACTGTGGTCCCTTCATCAGACAGACATTTTCTGTTCAATTAAACAGGTTGTAAAACCAGAAAGAAATGATTCATTGGGTGAGAAAACAACATCAAGGCCAGGCAGCCATATCATCTTCTAAATCTCACATCACCAGCCCCCGTCCCCCCACGGAGCCAGACCCTCAGCAGATTGAGTGACAGACACCGTCACCACCAGGACACATTCCACGGGATTAACATCAACATCTGGATCAACAAGGTGACAGAAGGAGTGTGTGTGTGTGTGTGTGTGTGTGTGTGTGTGTGTGTGTAGGTGTGTGTAGGTGTGTGTAGGTGTGTGTAGGTGTGTGTAGGTGTGTGTGTGTGTGTAGGTGTGTGTGTGTGTAGGTAGGTGTGTAGGTAGGTGTGTAGGTGTTTGTGTGTGTGTGTGTAGGTGTGTGTGTAGGTGTGAAGGGGGTTACAGGCCAGTTGGTTCCCTGCGTCTCTTAACAAAGAAGTGCTAAGGGAGGCATCATGTCTCTGCTCCACAGCTAAACACCACTTCAAAACCTGTCCAACACATCCACAGGTCAATGGGACCTCACTATTACCTGGGCCATCTTACGGGCCGTACTTGGTCCATTACATCTGGTCCATTGACATACAACAATATTAACATCAACCCGGAGAGCCTCCGGAGCACATTTTGGTGGATACTCAACAGTCCCCCAACTACCCCCTGTGTCCTGGTCAACGTTACCGTTTTGGTGGGTACTCAACAGTCCCCCATCTACCCCCTGTGTCCTGGTCAACGGTAACGTTTTGGAATGTTAGTCACCTTGGCAACTAGAGGAGCCCAATAAACAACCGCGTCTACCCACCCGTCTGACCAATAGAGGAGCTCAGTGCTGGAAAGTCCATTTCACACCCAGTTAAAGGCCCACTATGTCATTAAACCAGCCTGTAAATACAACTAACCTTCTCATCTAGCAGTTATTATAACACAATACCACTGGGCTGTATGGGGTCATTATAACACAATACCTCTGGCTGTATGGGGTCAATATAACACAATACCACTGGGCTGTATGGGGTCAATATAACACAATACCTCTGGGCTGTATGGGGTCATTATAACACAATACCTCTGGGCTGTATGGGGTCATTATAACACAATACCTCTGGCTGTATGGGGTCATTATAACACAATACCTCTGGCTGTATGGGGTCATTATAACACAATACCTCTGGCTGTATGGGGTCATTATAACACAATACCTCTGGCTGTATGGGGTCATTATAACACAATACCTCTGGGCTGTATGGGGTCATTATAACACAATACCTCTGGGCTGTATGGGGTCATTATAACACAATACCACTGGGCTGTATGGGGTCATTATAACACAATACCTCTGGGCTGTATGGGGTCATTATAACACAATACCTCTGGCTGTATGGGGTCATTATAACACAATACCTCTGGCTGTATGGGGTCATTATAACACAATACCTCTGGGCTGTATGGGGTCAATATAACACAATACCTCTGGGCTGTATGGGGTCAATATAACACAATACCTCTGGCTGTATGGGGTCAATATAACACAATACCACTGGGCTGTATGGGGTCAATATAACACAATACCACTGGGCTGTATGGGGTCAATATAACACAATACCACTGGGCTGTATGGGGTCAATATAACACAATACCTCTGGCTGTATGGGGTGAATATAACACAATACCTCTGGCTGTATGGGGTCAATATAACACAATACCACTGGGCTGTATGGGGTCAATATAACACAATACCTCTGGCTGTATGGGGTCAATATAACACAATACCTCTGGCTGTATGGGGTCAATATAACACAATACCTCTGGCTGTATGGGGTCAATATAACACAATACCTCTGGCTGTATGGGGTCAATATAACACAATACCTCTGGCTGTATGGGGTCAATATAACACAATACCTCTGGCTGTATGGGGTCAATATAACACAATACCTCTGGCTGTATGGGGCCAATATTACACAATACATCTGGCTGTATGGGGTCAATATAACAATACCTCTGGCTGTATGGGGTCAATATTACACAATACATCTGGCTGTATGGGGTCAATATAACAATACCTCTGGCTGTATGGGGTCAATATTACACAATACATCTGGCTGTATGGGGCGAATATAACACAATACCTTTGGGCTGTATGGGGCGAATATAACACAATACCTTTGGGCTGTATGGGGTGAATATAACACAATACCTTTGGGCTGTATGGGGTGAATATAACACAATACCTCTGGCTGTATGGGGTGAATATAACACAATACCTCTGGCTGTATGGGGTCAATATTACACACCACCACAATACCACCCCTACAGACCAGACAGACACTACCTCTACAGACCAGACAGACACCACCCCTACACCACCTCTACAGACCAGACAGACACCACCCCTACAGACCAGACAGACTTACCGCGCTGACACCACCTCTACAGACCAGACAGACACCACCTCTACAGACCAGACAGACTACAGACCGCGCAGACACCACCCCTACAGACCAGACAGACACCACCCCTACAGACCAGACAGACACCACCCCTACAGACCAGACAGACACCACCCCTACAGACCAGACAGACACCACCTCTACAGACCAGACAGACACCACCTCTACAGACCAGACAGACTACAGACCAGACAGACTACAGACCAGACAGACTACAGACCAGACAGACTTACCGCGCTGACACCACCTCTACAGACCAGACAGACACCACCCCTACAGACCAGACAGACACCACCTCTACAGACCAGACAGACACCACCTCTACAGACCAGACAGACACCACCTCTACAGACCAGACAGACACCACCTCTACAGACCAGACAGACTTACAGACAGACACCACCTCTACAGACCAGACTTACCGCGCTGACACCACCTCTACAGACCAGACAGACTTACAAATAGACACCACCTCTACAGACCAGACAGACACCACCTCTACAGACCAGACAGACACCACCCCTACAGACCAGACAGACACCACCCCTACAGACCAGACAGACTTACCGCGCTGACACCACCTCTACAGACCAGACAGACTTACCCCTACAGACCAGACAGACTCACCCCTAGACACCACCTCTACAGACCAGACAGACTTACCCCTACAGACCAGACAGACTACAGACCAGACAGACACCACCCCTACAGACCAGACAGACACCACCTCTACAGACCAGACAGACTTACCCCTACAAACCAGACAGAAACCACCCCTACAGACCAGACAGACACCACCCCTACAGACCAGACAGACACCACCTCTACAGACCAGACAGACACCACCTCTACAGACCAGACAGACACCACCTCGACAGACCAGACAGACACCACCTCGACAGACCAGACAGACTACAGACCAGACAGACACCACCTCTACAGACCAGACAGACACCACCTCTACAGACCAGACAGACTACAGACCAGACAGACACCACCTCTACAGACCAGACAGACACCACCTCTCCAGACCAGACAGACACCACCTCTCCAGACCAGACAGACACCACCTCTCCAGACCAGACAGACACCACCTCTCCAGACCAGACAGACCAGACAGACACCACCTCTACAGACCAGACAGACTACAGACCAGACAGACACCACCTCTACAGACCAGACAGACTACAGACCAGACAGACACCACCTCTCCAGACCAGACAGACACCACCTCTCCAGACCAGACAGACACCACCTCTACAGACCAGACAGACACCACCTCTACAGACCAGACAGACACCACCTCTACAGACCAGACAGACACCACCCCTACAGACCAGACAGACTTACCGCGCTGACACCACCCCTACAGACCAGACAGACACCACCCCTACAGACCAGACAGACTTACCGCGCTGACACCACCTCTACAGACCAGACAGACTACAGACCAGACAGACTACAGACCAGACAGACTACAGACCAGACAGACTTACCGCGCTGACACCACCCCTACAGACCAGACAGACTTACCGCGCTGACACCACCCCTACAGACCAGACAGACACTACAGACCAGACAGACTACAGACCAGACAGACTTACCGACCTGACAGACCCCTACAGACCAGACAGACTTACCGCGCTGACACCACCCCTACAGACCAGACAGACTACAGACCAGACAGACTACAGACCAGACAGACTTACCGCGCTGACACCACCCCTACAGACCAGACAGACTACAGACCAGACAGACTTACAGACCAGACACCACCCCTACAGACCAGACAGACTTACCGCGCTGACACCACCCCTACAGACCAGACAGACTACAGACCAGACAGACTACAGACCAGACAGACTACTGACCAGACAGACACAGACAGACTACAGACCAGACAGACTACAGACCAGACAGACTTACAGACACCACCCCTACAGACCAGACAGACTTACCGCGCTGACACCACCCCTACAGACCAGACAGACACCACCTCTACAGACCAGACAGACTACAGACCAGACAGACTACAGACCAGACAGACTACAGACCAGACAGACTACAGACCAGACAGACTACAGACCAGACAGACTTACCGCGCTGGCGTCGACATCACTGTGCACCGCCACTGTTTTGATACCCATCTTCTTACATGTTTTCATCACCTGCCAGAGGCAATGAAGAAGACATGTGATCAGCTTTTATTCAACACATCAATAATAATAATAGTCTATGATGTTTACTAGGTGCTATAGACCTGCTATAGGCGCAGTAGAGAGATGAGACACGGTGTAGCTTAGGAGGGCTTTCATCCTGTCTCTGTCTTTTAACCTGAGAACCGGTGATGCTTAGTTAACACACAGTCTTACCCTGCAGGCGATCTCTCCTCTGTTTGCAATGAGGATCTTATCAAAAGTCTAGTAGGGTGAAAGGGAAGAAAGAGATTAGTTTGGGAACTCATTGACACAACAAATCATTTGCTCCTGTGTGTGTGTGTGTGTGTGTGTGTGTGTGTGTGTGTGTGTGTGTGTGTGTGTGTGTGTAAACACATAGAAACACAGTAAGTGAAAGCGTCTGTTTCTGTCAGTCTTTCCGTTCCTCTGGTCTGAACACCTTATTAAATGAAACGTCTTTACACACACACACACACACACACACACACACACACACACACACCAACCCCCTGCCTGTCCTACTGCTAAACACTATGGCCAGAGGCAAGGTTGGCGGTTTGAAGATGAAAGGACAAAGCTATAGGAGGATGTGACATGTTGTTTATATTGGGGATGGAGGGAAATTAAGGTTTCCCCTTGTAACATTTAGAGAGAAAAGATAATACTCTGGCTAGCAACAAATAAAATACATTCTGTGTTACTCAGGTTAATGTTGACAAACCTCCACAAGTCATGACAAAGTACTGTTTTTAAATCAGAGGTCTGTCAACACAAAGTACTGCATTTAATTTCAATACAGAACTTATCCTTCCTGGCATCATGTGACAACCCTGCACCCAGTGAGCCATACTACTCCTATCCTTCCTGGCATCATGTGACAACCCTGCACCCAGTGAGCCATACTACTCCTATCCTTCCTTGCATCATGTGACAACCCTGCACCCAGTGAGCCATACTACTCCTATCCTTCCTGGCATCATGTGACAACCCTGAGCCACCCAGTCATGACAACCCTGCCAGTGAGCCATACTACCTATCCTTCCTGGCATCATGTGACAACCCTGCACCCAGTGAGCCATACTCCTATCCTTCCTGGCATCCTTCCTTCCTGGCATCATGTGACAACCCTGCACCCAGTCAGCCATACTACTCCTATCCTTCCTGGCATCATGTGACAACCCTGCACCCAGTCAGCCATACTACTCCTATCCTTCCTGGCATCATGTGACAACCCTGCACCCAGTGAGCCATACTACTCCTATCCTTCCTGGCATCATGTGACAACCCTGCACCCAGTGAGCCATACTACTCCTATCCTTCCTGGCATCATGTGACAACCCTGTGAGTCAGCCATACTACTCCTATCCTTCCTGGCATCCAACCCTGCACCCAGTGAGCCATACTACTCCTATCCTTCCTGGCATCATGTGACAACCCTGCACCCAGTGAGCCATACTAGTTCCTGGCATCATGCCAACCCTGCACCAAGTGAGCCATACTACTCCTATCCTTCCTGGCATCATGTGACAACCCTGCACCCAGTGAGCCATACTACTCCTATCCTTCCTGGCATCATGTGACAACCCTGCACCCAGTGAGCCATACTACTCCTATCCTTCCTGGCATCATGTGACAACCCTGCACCCAGTGAGCCATACTACTCCTATCCTTCCTGGCATCATGTGACAACCCTGCACCCAGTAAGCCATACTACTCCTATCCTTCCTTCCTGGCATCATGTGACAACCCTGCACCAAGTGAGCCATACTACTCCTATCCTTCCTGGCATCGTGTGACAACCCTGCACCAAGTGAGCCATACTACTCCTATCCTTCCTGGCATCATGTGACAACCCTGCACCCAGTGAGCCATACTACTCCTTCCTGGCATCATGTGACAACCCTGCACCCAGTGAGCCATACTACTCCTATCCTTCCTGGCATCATGTGACAACCCTGCACCCAGTGAGCCATACTACTCCTATCCTTCCTGGCATCATGTGACAACCCTGCACCCAGTGAGCCATACTACTCCTATCCTTCCTGGCATCATGTGACAACCCTGCACCCAGTGAGCCATACTACTCCTATCCTTCCTGGCATCATGTGACAACCCTGCACCCAGTGAGCCATACTACTCCTATCCTTCCTGGCATCATGTGACAACCCTGCACCCAGTGAGCCATACTACCTTCCTGGCATATCCTTCCTACTCCTATCCTTCCTTGCATCATGTGACAACCCTGCACCCAGTGAGCCATACTACTCCTATCCTTCCTGGCATCATGTGACAACCCTGCACCCAGTGAGCCATACTACTCCTATCCTTCCTGGCATCATGTGACAACCCTGCACCCAGTGAGCCATACTACTCCTATCCTTCCTTGCATCATGTGACAACCCTGCACCCAGTGAGCCATACTACTCCTATCCTTCCTGGCATCATGTGACAACCCTGCACCCAGTGAGCCATACTACTCCTATCCTTCCTTGCATCGTGTGACAACCCTGCACCCAGTGAGCCATACTACTCCTATCCTTCCTTGCATCATGTGACAACCCTGCACCCAGTGAGCCATACTACTCCTATCCTTCCTGGCATCATGTGACAACCCTGCACCCAGTGAGCCATACTACTCCTTTCCTTCCTGGCATCATGTGACAACCCTGCACCCAGTGAGCCATACTACTCCTATCCTTCCTGGCATCATGTGACAACCCTGCACCTAGTGAGCCATACTACTCCTATCCTTCCTGGCATCGTGTGACAACCCTGCACCCAGTGAGCCATACTACTCCTATCCTTCCTGGCATCATGTGACAACCCTGCACCAAGTGAGCCATACTACTCCTATCCTTCCTGGCATCATGTGACAACCCTGCACCCAGTGAGCCATACTACTCCTATCCTTCCTTGCATCATGTGACAACCCTGCACCCAGTGAGCCATACTACTCCTATCCTTCCTTGCATCATGTGACAACCCTGCACCCAGTGAGCCATACTACTCCTATCCAATGTTCCCTCTATACTGCACCTCCTCCAGACGCTGACGCAAGAGACTGAACGTCAGAGTTCACCCCATTAGTTTGCACTACAGGGCCTTCGGAAAGTATTCAGACCCCTTGACTTTTTCCACATTTTGTTACTTATTCTAAAATGGATTAAATAAGATTTTTTAAATCCTCAGCATCTACACGCATTGCCCCATAATGAAACAGCAAAAAACGTTTTTTTGAAATGTTTGCAAATGTATAAAAATTTAAAATAAAAAAAATAGCTTAGTAGTATTCAAATCCTTGGTTATGAGACTCGAAATTGAGCTCAGGTGCATCCTGTTATCATTGATCATCCTTGAGATGTTTCTACAACTTGATTGGAGTCCACCTGGGGTAAATTCAATTGGTTAGACATGATTTGGAAAGGCACACACCTGTCTAGATAAGGTCCCACAGTTGACAGTGCATGTCAGAGCAAAAACCATTGTGTCGAGGCACAGATCTGTGGAAGGGTATCAAAACATTCCTGCAGCAATTTAAGGTCCCCAAGAACATCGTGGCCTCCATCATTCTTAGCCTCCATCATAGATCTGGCCACCAGGCCAAACTGATCAATCAGGGGAGAAGGGCCTTGGTCAGGGGAGGTGACCAAGAACCCGATGGTCACTCTGACAGAGCTCCAGAGATCCTCTGTGGAGATGGGAGAACCTTCTAGAAGGACAACCATCTTTGCAGCACTCCACCAATCAGGCCTTAATGGTAGAGTGGCCAGACGGAAGCCACTCCTCAGTAAAAAGGCACATGGCAGCTCGCTTGGAGTTTGTCAAAAGGTACCTAAAGACTTTCAGACCATGAGAAACAAGATTCTCTGGTCTGATGAAACCAAGATTGAAGTCTTTGGCCTGAATGTCAAGCATCACTTCTGGAGGAAACCTGGCACCATCCCTACGGTGAAGCATGGAGGTGGCAGCATCATGCTTTGGGGATGTTTTTCAGTGGCATGGACTGAGATTCTTCAAATAGCCACTTTTTGCCTCAATGACAATACCACCCATACCTTATAACAACACAACTAACTGGCTCAAACGCATTAAGGAAAGACATTCCACAAATGAACTTTTAAGAAGGCAAACCTGTTCATTGAAATGCATTCCAGGTGACTACCTTGTGAATCTGGTTGAGAGAATGCCAAGACTGTACAAAGCTGTCATCAAGGCAAAGGGTGGCTACTTTGAAGAATCTCAAATGTAAAATATATTTAGATTTGTTTATCACTTTTTTTGGTTACTACATGATTCCATATGTGTTATTTCATAGTTTTGATGTCTTCAATATTATTCTACTATGTAGAAAATAGTAAAAATAAAGAAAAACCCTTGAATGAGGCAGTGTTGTAAAACTTTTGACCAGTAGTGTATGTAAATGTTATTTCAGTTTTGTATATATTTTTTAAATTAGAAAAACAAATTCTACTGTTTTTGCTTTGTCATTATGGGGTATTGTGTGTATATTGATGGAGGGGGGTTAATCCATTTAGAATATGGTTGTAATGTAACAAAATGTGGAAAAAGTCAAGGGGTCTCAATACTTTCCGAAGGAAAAAGGGGTTTTTCTGTGATCGAATCAACATTATATCAGCCCCTTTTCAACGCAACAAGCCAAAACAAATCTAGCTTTGCAAGACTGAGTCTGTGATGTTGTAGGCAGAGCTGGAGCACAATGGAGTGGAATTCTATTGGCCCATGAGCTGTCTTTCAATCCCCTGTAGGATATATATCAAAAGCTATTTACATGTTTAAATGTTATGGGATTTGCTCCATTGGTTTTGTCGGTAGGCCTACATTATGCTCCAATAGCCTGTCTGTCTAAAACTGTAAGGGTTCAGCCTCTGTTCACTGTAAACTCTCGCCGGACTTTGCACAGCATTCTCACAACTTTCAACTCACAAGACCTGAAATGTGCTCAGTGATCTCCCCCAAAAAAAAGAAATTGAGGGAACATTGGTCCTAGTCTTCCCTGCATCCTTGTGACAGCCCTGCACCCTGTGAATCATATGTTACCTTCTCATTGGAATCATAAACAGTGGAGTACTGGACTCGACTGGACGCCACACAGCATCTGGACTGGAAAGAGGCATGCTGCAGGGAAACATTTCAGAAACATGAACGTTATAGTACCACACGCAAACATCAGAAACACCTCTCTTCGCTATTCTTTATAATGGACACATGCCGAACATCACAAAGAGGTGAAGGTTAAACGTGATGGCAGCTGTGTTGTTTCTATTACACCAACAGCGCCCAGTATTGCTGAGCTGGAACGAAGGCATACCCCGATATACGATTGCTGTTCAGGTCACAACGTTACATTCAAGGACAGTTTTTCATTCAAAGACAGTTACATTTAGTCATGTGGTGAAGGTTCAACCAGTTCAGGATTGTGTTATATAGTGTAACAACTTATTAGCAAAATGCTAACGGGTTGGACGCTTTGACATTGACAGAGGAGGAACGGACGAAGCTGTACATTCTAATACGAATAACTTAAACATTTATACCGCGAAATGAAACATTTAAATGTCAGATAGAGTAGAGAATGCGTACATCTTACAAACTTCAAAATAAGAGAGACGGCTTGAGAGAAGGTGTGTGAGTGACAGACAGACTTGCTCGCTTGGCAGGCGAGGGAACAGATGTCCGATTGTGTGGTGCTAGAAACTTGCATTAAAAGGCATAGATTGTCGGGTGTTTCAGTTTTGCAAGAGCTCTTCATGAATTTCAAATAACTAGCTTCAAGATTAAGTTTACAATAACTGACAGCTCACCTTAGCAACAAGCAAAACTCTTCGCAGGGTTGAAGTGATCATGTACGCCGCCATGTCTGTCCGGGTGAGGGGAGCGTAGTAATGACGTATGACAGGGGAGTGTACTCCGTCTTCCAATCAAATCGACTAACCTGACGTAGAAGTACGTACGTACGTAGAAGGACGTCGGTAGAGCTTGAGAGGTTTCAATGTATTAAGATTGAATGGACCATGCAGTAACCTACTTTTATAATGCAATGCCTCGTCTTAACTTCTTTGTCCATCTGTTTTCTCACCTTCTCGTCTGTTTTCCTACCTTTTCAAATGATATGAACAACAATGATGTTGAATATTATCAACATAGTAGGCATTTCGAGTGACATTTGGAAATTGTGGACTTTTACAGAGATAAGCCTTGAAGATATCCATTATTCCTATATTTTCATAATGTAATTGTAGTGTCATACAGTATAATACAGTCATGTACAATATCAATGTATCTTCATTATTCTCTGGAAATGGGGAAGAAATCTATAAAAACTGAAATGATGGAATTAGGTCTATATCTGGGTTTATGTAGGTTAGCCTGTCGACTTCTTTCCCCAACTCTTTAACCGTTCTTTCCTGTTGTATCGTCTCTCGTTATTATCCACTGCAATGACAGGAATCAAATCCGAACACAGCAGGCCGTGTAAACTCCAACCTGTAAGAAATGACTGGCGCGGTGTTAAAATACTATTTGCGATGTAAACTGAGCGTCAGGTACACGGTATGTTAGCGTGGGTATTCGATCACCGCTCCAGACTGTTATCCTCGCCGATTTCACTCGTGTACAATATTTTTTGTTTTGTTTTTAAAATTGTCGAAATTAATCAACTAAAGGGGTCTCATTTCAATTACCTCATAAACAATAGTTTGGTGGCGATCAATCCAAGTTGTCCAGCCATATGAAGGATTAAGTGATCCCTTCTCCACATAAATAATCAATCATTGAATTGATGATTCTGAACAATAGACGCATGATAATTTATGCATAAATGTAATTTATTATCTTACATATCAGTAGGGTACATATACTGTTGGTGCAGGGAGCGTTCAAACTGAACTTTCTTTTAATGCAAAACATTTACAGAGAGACACGAATTTAAAAAGGAATTAAGACACAGGCATTTTAAACATCAGATTCATTTTACTAACACGTTTGTTAACATAATAGACTTACAGAAAAACAACACAGCAACTTTCTTTTTATATAAATTATGTCTCAACTGGGCATCTCAAGAGGTCATTCATGGAGGACAACGCATATTCAACCTGTTCAACTTCAACAAAAACTTGTTTTCTATTTTTTTTTTAAATGTGCACAATTAAACAAAGGTTCACTTTGGCACTTATTTAAAATACTTTTAAATATTTCATGTTCAGTCTCAAACTCCCCATCAACTATAAAAATAACCGATCTCAAAATGACAACGAAAGACTGATAATTAAACAACCATCGAAAGAAAAATAACGTTTGTTTTTTACATAAGACATTTTCTTCTTTGGCTTCCAATGTTTTAGTGCAACGTTCTTGATTCATATTTCAATCGCGCGTAAAGCGTCCATTTAGGCCAGTCAGATGCTCGTTGCATTTGTTGCCTGTTTTTCCTTCATTTGTTTGCCGTCGTTTTGCCGTTAGTCTTGAGTGTGGTCCTCAGACATACCACTCACTGAAGTTGGACGAGAGGTTGCTGTGTCCGCTACCGAGGACCACAGAGTCCGGGGACATGGTGCTCTGGGTCTCCGAGGCAGGGGACACTAAACTCGGGGGCGTCGAGGACTCATACCCGCTGCTGGCTCCGGGAGAAGTGTCTGCTACTGACAAAGAATCATGCACCTAAAATAAATAAAAACAAATCTGTCAAAAAACACTCCCTCAAAGATTAACACAATTTCGGCACAAAAATCCCCACAATTTTGTCACAGAACAAAGTTGACCAGGAGAAGTATATTTTGGCAAAGAGAGAAAACGGACCTTCATATGTTTTCTCAGAGAGCTGGGGTGTGTGTAGGACTTGACACACTTCTTGCACAGATAGGGCTTGTCAGACGTGTGAACGTGCAGGTGTTTCTTGCGGTCACTGCTGTTGGCGAAGCGTCTGTCGCAGCCGAAGAAATCACACATGAACGGTTTCTCCCCTGGAGGGGAACAGAATGAGGGGATTAGTTTAAATGTTCTTGTTGGTTTAAATACAGTCACGGTTGTTTTCAAATATCTGATACGATTTAGTTATAGACCCCGCCGATAAAACCCAAACACATCAACAAATAAAACCATGGGAGAGTTATGAATCCTTTTTGAAGGACACAGGCCTGGGGACACCAGCCTGGGGACACTTACCTATACACTCTCTAAAGAACCTCACTTCATACAAAACTCAAATCAGATATCTGAAACTGACGTTTATATCCATGACATATTCAACCTGCAGACATCAAATCTAAATTAAATCAAACTTTTTGTCACATACAACAAGTGTCGACTTTACCGTGAAATGCTTAATTACAAGCCCTTAATAACCAACAGTGCAGTTCAAGAAGAGGTAAGAATATATTTACCAAATAAACTAAAGTAAAAAATATATATAAAAAGTAACACAACACAACAATAATGAGGCTATATTTCGTTTTAAATTACCTGTGTGAGTTCTCTTGTGTATCTTCAAGTTCTCAGAGCGCGCAAAGACCTTGCTGCACGCGGGGAACGGACACGCGAAAGGCTTCTCTCCAGTGTGCACCCGAATATGATTCACCAGCTTGTATTTGGCCTTGAACGATTTGTTCTCGCGCGGGCACTCTTCCCAGAAGCAGGTGTGGCTACTCTGCTCGGGCCCACCGACGTGCTCCACGGAGACGTGCGTAACCAACTCGTGCATGGTGCCGTAGGTCTTGCCACAGCACCGGCTCGCCCCGCCGGGCTGGTCCGGGTCTATCCACTTGCAGATCAACTCTTGTTTGATGCACTGCTGCCGCATGAAGCGGAAGAACGCGGCTGGGTGATGATGGTGGTGAGCTGACATGCCCATGTTGTGACCCATGGCCCCATATTGGCCGTAAGGATCGCTCCTTGGACCGGAAACATGGTGATACTGGTCCGCTCTCCCGAATACCTCCCCTGGTAGTCCCAGCACGTTAGCAGAGCCGTGGTGCTGGTCGTGCATCCCGGGAAAGAGGAGGTGTCCATGCCCGTGGCCCTGGCCCTCTACGTGTGAGTGATGGAGAGACCCAGCCATAGTCCTGAGGAGAGAGTGCTGATCGCTGGCAGGGGAAGAGTCTCCGAATCCCCGGTTACGCAGGATAAAGTCCCGTGTGGAGTTGGCGTAGGATGGGCCATACCCGAGTCCCTGGCTGGCGATGTGGACCGACTCCATAAAGCTGGGGTCTCTCTCCTGCATCTCGACTGGTGAATGCGCGGAGTGGTGCCTTTGGAACGCGCTCGCACTGACCCCTGAGCCTGATTGCTGGTGACCTCCCTCCAACAGCATCACAGCACGAGCCTGGGCTCGACGAATGGAACGATGCGCAAAGTAAATATGTGAACTGTAGGCGTGCGCGTGCGCGTGCGTAGAGCGGTTGAAGAAGTGTCCAAAAGCTCCAAATAAAAATATGTTTCTTTCTCAAATGAGGACTCAATATCTTGCCGCAAAACACATTCCAGATAATTCCTCAGCACCCCAGGGAGAAAAAACTTCCTCAAACTGTGAATGAATAGTTTTGCAGAAGTCTCAACGGGAATGTGCCATGTAATTTACCCGGGAATGAATAAAGGTCTTGTGGTAAATGTTCAGAATGCTGTTTGTAAGTATGACTGTTCACTACAACGTGAAAATGCTTATCCCGGGGTCTTCAAAGGGCACTTCTTTACCTCCCCTTTTTACAGAACACCGGGTGTCCACCAAACGCACTCTAATTGGCCACTGCAGCTCATCCCGATCCCAGCCATTCCACCAATTACAGGCAAGCGTCTCATGACTAATCGATGTTTGCTCCGCCCATGTTTTATTACTCTGGAAAGTCTTAACGGGAAAATTACAAATGTTAGGTGAAATCCTGAAAGTGAAACCAGTCACTTCCTTTACGTTGCTTGAATGCTGAATAGTGATGGAGGGAAAAAATACATTAAGTTGTGTGGAAAGTATATATTTTCACTCACACAACACACACACAAGCGTTTAATAATAGATTTTGCAAGCTTTTGTTATGTTATGTCAGATCAAAGCTAACATCTGTTTTAACTGATGCACCTCAGCCATACAATTTCATTAGGCCTAAATAAACCCCCCCAAGGAGATTTATGTTTAAAGTGAATAAAATGGATTTACAGCAAGGAGAAGAATGCCCCCCCCCCCGTTGCTCCATGGTTACAGTTACGCACGGCCCTACCTCTTTTGTCCCGCTGGAAACACCACAGGAGTGAGTCGAGTTCAAAGGCAGCCCTGCAGCTCTGGGGTTGGAGGGAAAAAACAACCTTTCAGTCTGAGAGAATGAAGTGTCTCTGTGGAAACATAAAACATTAACTCTGTCCTGTTAGAGGCGCAGAGGAAGATACAACAAAACAGCTATAGGACCAAAATACAATTGCAAATGTTTGAAATCCGATTCCAAATTATTAGCAGAATCTTCCAGACGTTTCATTTCGGAACATCCCACGTTTCTTACTCTCCACTGAATGTGTCAAACCATATATACAATGAAAAGGGGATATTCTGCAAACGAAATGTTTGATATTCTATTGCCAATTCAATTATGTGACAAATGCCCAAGGAAAAGTTTAATTTATTACAATTCCACGTTTTACATTTAGTAAATATATGGTTGTGGCCACAACTACCAAATTATTTAGATAGAAAGGATATAGTTTATAACAAAATCAAACGTGGCAAAAGAAAACAACGTTTATTTTTGCTAATCGGGGGAGGAAAAAAAACATCAACCAACAGGGATTAAATTTGAAGTAAATCTGTTTTCTCATGATAGGCTATAGAGGGCATTGACATTATGCATATGTGGGCCCGGCCTATAGATGCCACAGATGTTCACTTGGCGAGCGTCCTCGTCTTTACCACTGGGGGGCGCATCTCAATAATTCAGAGTATATTCTCATCTCCTTTCCTTCGAATTCACTGATCTGAAAAGACTGGAGTGAGGAAATAAATCACCTTCATCCGCCATATTGCTTTCTTCTGTTTGTCAAATCAGTGCCGCCTGAGCTGAAGGAATAGGTGATGAAGAGAGGACGCCATTTTACACCATTGGGATACGATCATAGATCTGCCAGTTTTTCTTACAACTATGTGGGGACGGACCACCTGGTTCTAACCGGGTTTACGGCCAATTTACAGAATATGCCTCATGCTCCTCGGTAGTCCAAAACCTGGGCGGACCGCGTTAAGATTAACGTGGTTTCCCCAAATCAGCGCGGTTTCTATCTGCAGCTGCAGGAAGCATAAAGGACAGAGAAAGGCAAGACAGCCAGCCCGAGGCCCGTCTCTACTACCATGCAGCGGCCGGGTGGTCGCCATCGCCACAATGGCCACTCTCTGCTCCGCAATAACAATTCCATGATCTCATACATCGCTTCTCCTTCACCGCGCGCTTCCACCACGGGCGCCTATGCGGAATACTCCACCAACAACAACAGGCCGATAAAGCCCGAGCTGGTCTGCAAATGGACGGACCACGAGCACCGTGACCGAACTTCAAAACAAAGGATATGCGACCAAACTTTTAGCTCCATGCACGAGCTGGTGGACCACGTAAGCACCGAGCACGTCGCTGGGCTCGAGCCCCTGAGCCATGTTTGTATGTGGGAAGAATGCCTGAGAGAAGGAAAGGCGTTTAAAGCCAAATATAAACTGATAAACCACATCAGGGTACACACTGGGGAGAAACCGTTCTCCTGCACTTTCCCAGACTGCGGGAAAGTGTTTGCTCGGTCGGAAAACCTCAAGATTCACACGCGCACGCACACAGGTATGTAGATTATGTTCCATAAAGGACACTGGGAATGACAACAAAGAACCTACCCTTTCGTCTCCTTCATTCCATAGTGAAAGGTTATGTTATTCTATATGGCGTCATTGGGCCTATACTACAACTAAACAATGGGACAACATTCTAGATGTATATACAGTACGTTAGTCACTGCTTGCCAGACAGGCAGAGCACGTCATAATGTTTACATGTTCCACACACAGTCCTATTCAGGAAGTAGCCTGTTGGTGGAGTAGGAGACTACACTGTGTGGTGGGGTTTGGCCATTGACAAGAAGGACCTGTTTACAGGGAAGGTCCAGGGAAACCAGCTGTAGAAAAGGGACGTTGTTCTCAGTCAGTGAAGTGACACTGTTTGACATATTTCATGCAGCGACATCAACTCGAGACTGACAGATGGAGCACGGTACTCACAGTAGGATGGAGCGCGGTACACACAGTAGGGTGGAGCGCGGTACACACAGTAGGGTGGAGCGCGGTACACACAGTAGGGTGGAGCGCGGTACACACAGTAGGGTGGAGCGCGGTACACACAGTAGGGTGGAGCGCGGTACACACAGTAGGATGGAGCGCGGTACACACAGTAGGATGGAGCGCGGTACACACAGTAGGATGGAGCGCGGTACACACAGTAGGGTGGAGCGCGGTACACACAGTAGGGTGGAGCGCGGTACACACAGTAGGATGGAGCGCGGTACACACAGTAGGGTGGAGCGCGGTACACACAGTAGGGTGGAGCGCGGTACACACAGTAGGGTGGAGCGCGGTACACACAGTAGGGTGGAGCGCGGTACACACAGTAGGGTGGAGCGCGGTACACACAGTAGGATGGAGCGCGGTACACACAGTAGGGTGGAGCGCGGTACACACAGTAGGGTGGAGCGCGGTACACACAGTAGGGTGGAGCGCGGTGGAGCGCGGTACACACAGTAGGGTGGAGCGCGGTACACACAGTAGGGTGGAGCGCGGTACACACAGTAGGATGGAGCGCGGTACACACAGTAGGGTGGAGCGCGGTACACACAGTAGGGTGGAGCGCGGTACACACAGTAGGGTGGAGCGCGGTACACACAGTAGGGTGGAGCGCGGTAGTACACACAGTAGGGTGGAGCGCGGTACACACAGTAGGGTGGAGCGCGGTACACACAGTAGGGTGGAGCGCGTAGGGTAGTACACACAGTAGGGTGGAGCGCGGTACACACAGTAGGGTGGAGCGCGGTACACACAGTAGGGTGGAGCGCGGTACACACAGTAGGGTGGAGCGCGGTACACACAGTAGGGTGGAGCGCGGTACACACAGTAGGATGGAGCGCGGTACACACAGTAGGGTGGAGCGCGGTACACACAGTAGGGTGGAGCGCGGTACACACAGTAGGGTGGAGCGCGGTACACACAGTAGGGTGGAGCGCGGTACACACAGTAGGATGGAGCGCGGTACACACAGTAGGGTGGAGCGCGGTACACACAGTAGGATGGAGCGCGGTACACACAGTAGGGTGGAGCGCACCCCAGGTACACACAGTAGGGTGGAGCGCGGTACACACAGTAGGGTGGAGCGCGGTACACACAGTAGGGTGGAGCGCGGTACACACAGTAGGGTGGAGCGCGGTACACACAGTAGGGTGGAGCGCACACAGGGTGGAGCGCGGTACACACAGTAGGGTGGAGCGCGGTACACACAGTAGGGTGGAGCGCGGTACACACAGTAGGGTGGAGCGCGGTACACACAGTAGGGTGGAGCGCGGTACACACAGTAGGGTGGAGCGCGGTACACACAGTAGGGTGGAGCGCGGTACACACAGTAGGGTGGAGCGCGGTACACACAGTAGGGTGGAGCGCGGTACACACAGTAGGGTGGAGCGCGGTACACACAGCATGTTGTGTTGAAGATGTTTAGTCCTGTGACTGATGTCATCATTCTATTTCCTCCCCATAACACCTTTCACCTCTCTTTCTAGGTGAGAAGCCATTTCAGTGTGAGTTCCCCGGCTGCCTGCGGAAATTTGCCAACAGTAGTGACCGTAAGAAGCACTCGCAGGTTCACACCAGCGCCAAACCGTACGACTGCAAGTCCCACGGCTGCTTCAAGTCCTACACACACCCCAGCTCCCTCAGAAAACACATGAAGATCCACCTCAACGCACTCAAGTCCTCTCCTACCTCCGAACCCATAGACCTGTCGTTCACAGGGATTCTTGGGAAACGTAGTTCCCGGGATTACGTAGCTTCGCGGACTAACTGCTCGTCCTCCAGGCTCTCGCTGGCTCCGCCGGTGTCCAACATGAAGGAGTGGTACGTGTGTACCAGGACCACAGGTCAGGGACAGAACTACCTCCAACTCACAGCAGACCAGATCAAGTCAGAACCGTGCGGTGCTGATGAGGAGTATTATAACCCCACGTAGCAGGAGGCTTTGCATTAAGGACTGTGTCCACTACAATGGATCCTAAATACAAGCTGTAAGGACATGACGTACGTCTCGTATCAATGTGGCCATGTGATTATTTAAAACACATTATTATTATTATTTTAACCTTTTATTTAACTAGGCTAGTCAGTTAAGGACGAATTCTTATTTACAATGACGGCCTACCCCCGGCCCAAACCCGGACGACACTGGGCCAAATGTGGGACTCCCAATCACGGGCGGATATGATACAGCCTGGATTCGAACCAGGGACTGTAGTGACACAACTCCATGCACTGAGATGCAGTGCCTTAGACCGCTGCGCCACTCGGGAGCGATGAGCACAACACACTTCCCCTGTCAATATGGAGATGGACAGATGGAATGAAGACTTACTGTATGTGTGAATGTCTGGGCCAGTGTTCATAATGTAGCGCCATGTAAGAGTGCTGATCTGGGATCAGGTTAGCCTTTTAGATCATAATGAATACTAGAGAGAGGACCAGATCCTAGTGCTGATCTGGGATCAGTTTAGCCTTTTAGATCATAATGAATACTAGAGAGAGGACCAGATCCTAGTGCTGATCTGGGATCAGTTTAGCCTTTTAGATCATAATGAATACTAGAGAGAGGACCAGATCCTAGTGCTGATCTGGGATCAGTTTAGCCTTTTAGATCATAATGAATACTAGAGAGAGGACCAGATCCTAGTGCTGATCTGGGATCAGTTTAGCCTTTTAGATCATAATGAATACTAGAGAGAGGACCAGATCCTAGTGCTGATCTGGGATCAGTTTAGCCTTTTAGATCATAATGAATACTAGAGAGAGGACCAGATCCTAGTGCTGATCTGGGATCAGTTTAGCCTTTTAGATCATAATGAATACTAGAGAGAGGACCAGATCCTAGTGCTGATCTGGGATCAGGTTAGCCTTTTAGATAATAATGAATACTAGAGAGAGACCAGATCCTAGTGCTGATCTGGGATCAGTTTAGCCTTTTAGATCATAATGAATACTAGAGAGAGGACCAGATCCTAGTGCTGATCTGGGATCAGGTTAGCCTTTTAGATAATAATGAATACTAGAGAGGACCAGATACTAGTGCTGATCTGGGATAAGTTTAGCCTTTTTTAAATCATATTGAAAAAGATAGCATTAGACAAGGAGGACCTGATCCAGGATCAGCACTCTGAGGCGCTTTATGAATACAGGCCCTGATGTCCGTGTGTTATCTAATGAGAAGCCGTAGCCATGAAATGTATTGCCATAAGAGATTAAAGACAACACCCCTCTGATTGACACCCGGGGGCCTGTATTCACAGAGCGTCTCAGAGTAGGAACGCTGATCTAGGATTTAACAGACAAAACTGCTTTGTAAATACGGGGCCTGATCCGAGTTAGATTCTTAAAGATATTTGAGCTGCGCTTGATTTACATATTTATGGAGTTGGCACTTTTCTGATTGGTCCATTGGTTCCTGTGTACCAGGCAAACTAAATCAAGCGCAGCTCAAGTATTTGACAAATGTAATGGACTCATGTCTGGTTGTAAAGCGACTGAAGCAGAGCGTCCGGTGTAGTAATGTAAACATAAAGGTACCTCTGAGACGGTTTGCTCTGTTCAATAACTGTCAGATTGACTCTCTAATGACTACTTCCAATGGAAGAAATGGTGAACGTTCCCATGACAGCAGCTCCAGCCCTATAGAAGCCATGTTATGATGTACCTAATGACTTGGGTGTAGAACCGTGATGGGGTGTCGTTGAATTCTGAATGTGAGAAATGGTTAACGTTCCCATGACAGCAGCTCGGGCCCTATAGAAGCCATGTTATGATGTACTTAATGACTTGGGTGTAGAACCGTGATGGGGTTTCGTTGAATTCTGAATGTGAGAAATGGTGAACGTTCCCATGACAGCAGCTCCAGCCCTATAGAAGCCATGTTATGATGTACTTAATGACTTGGGTGTAGAACCGTGATGGGGTTTCGTTGAATTCTGAATGTGAGAAATGGTTAACGTTCCCATGACAGCAGCTCGGGCCCTATAGAAGCCATGTTATGATGTACCTAATGACTTGGGTGTAGAACCGTGATGGGGTTTCGTTGAATTCTGAATGTGAGAAACGTTGCCAGAACCTCATGATGAGTCACTCTGTTTACATGTGACTGTGCTGATCAGTGTGGTGGTCGTTGCTGTGTTGACTTACAGCGAAGAGGTTTATTATATTTTCTGAACATTTATTATTGTGTCTTAAATCTATTTTCTCAGCCTTTCATAGTGCCTCATTAAACCCTATTCCCACATTGATACGTCTATTGGTGAGCTGTTAATTACCACACAACACATTCATCCTCTATCTATGCTAATTACAGCTGATTTCAGTCAGACAAATATGTTTTCTATGTGGTCAAAGTGAATAGAAACTGTGTATAAATAATAATAATGTTATTAAGCAGTATTGACAAGTGAATTATATTGACTATATAAAAGGGGCCTCCTCTTTCGTTCTGGGAAGCACCGTGAATGGCCTTTCTCTGTTTCTATTCACTTTGAAAGTTGAAAATGCTACTTTCTCGTTTGCATTATATACAGGAAGTGTCTTTGTGAATGGTAGGAATCAACCAGATGAAGAGACTTGAGGAAAACAGTCAAACCTGACAGACAAACTCCAGGCGGTTGCAAGGCGCCTGTGGACCACAAGGCAGCTGCCAGTGGATGAGTGAAGAGAGGGCTTTTAACGTGGAACCTACCGGGGGAACACCGTTCTGTTGTCCTAACAACACTGCTGAGATGAGTAAGAGAGGGCTTTTAACGTGGAACCTACCGGGGGAACACCGTTCTGTTGTCCTAACAACACTGCTGAGATGAGTAAGAGAGGGCTTTTAACGTGGAACCTACCGGGGGAACACCGTTCTGTTGTCCTAACAACACTGCTGAGATGAGTAAGAGAGGGCTTTTAACATGGAACCTACCGGGGGAACACCGTTCTGTTGTCCTAACAACACTGCTGAGATGAGTAAGAGAGGGCTTTTAACATGGAACCTACTGGGGGAACACCGTTCTGTTGTCCTAACAACACTGCTGAGATGAGTAAGAGAGGGCTTTTAACATGGAACCTACCGGGGGAACACCGTTCTGTTGTCCTAACAACACTGCTGAGATGAGTAAGAGAGGGCTTTTAACGTGGAACCTACCGGGGGAACAGCGTTCTGTTGTCCTAACAACACTGCTGAGATGAGTAAGAGAGGGCTTTTAACATGGAACCTACTGGGGGAACAGTGTTCTGTTGTCATAACAACACTGCTGAGATGAGTAAGAGAGGGCTTTTAACATGGAACCTTCTGGGGGAACACTGTTCTGTTGTCCTAACAACACTGCTGAGATGAGTAAGAGAGGGCTTTTAACATGGAACCTACTGGGGGAACAGTGTTCTGTTGTCATAACAACACTTCTTCCCCATCGTCTTATGTGGCTGATTGGGACGCTGACTGCAGATGAAGGGACATTCTTAGACCCGGTGACGCCACTCTGTCTCAGTGGACATAGTCTGGATCCTGAATCACACCTCCTTCCCCATGCAGCCCATAGGAGTGGTTGAAAGTAGTGTACTCTATTGGGGGCCATCTGAGATGAGCCCACAGCCTGCAAAGTGGGAAAGAGAAAAGAGCATGACCTTTAGTCCCCTATCCATTCTCCATCAAATAGCATGACCTTTAGTCCCCTATCCATTCTCCATCAAATAGCATGACCTTTAGTCCCCTATCCATTCTCCATCAAATAGCATGACCTTTAGTCCCCTATCCATTCTCCATCAAATAGCATGACCTTTAGTCCCCTATCCATTCTCCATCAAATAGCATGACCTTTAGTCCCCTATCCATTCTCCATCAAATAGCATGACCTTTAGTCCCCTATCCATTCTCCATCAAATAGCATGACCTTTAGTCCCCTATCCATTCTCCATCAAATAGCATGACCTTTAGTCCCCGCCATCTCCAGTATAGCCATGACCTCTCCATTCAAATAGCATGACCTTTAGTCCCCTATCCATTCTCCATCAAATAGCATGACCTTTAGTCCCCTATCCATTCTCCATCAAATAGCATGACCTTTAGTCCCCTATCCATTCTCCATCAAATAGCATGACCTTTAGTCCCCTATCCATTCTCCATCAAATAGCATGACCTTTAGTCCCCTATCCATTCTCCATCAAATAGCATGACCTTTAGTCCCCTATCCATTCTCCATCAAATAGCATGACCTTTAGTCCCCTATCCATTCTCCATCAAATAGCATGACCTTTAGTCCCCTATCCATTCTCCATCAAATAGCATGACCTTTAGTCCCCTATCCATTCTCCATCAAATAGCATGACCTTTAGTCCCCTATCCATTCTCCATCAAATAGCATGACCTTTAGTCCCCTATCCATTCTCCATCAAATAGCATGACCTTTAGTCCCCTATCCATTCTC
Source organism: Oncorhynchus keta (assembly GCF_023373465.1). Taxonomy (NCBI): domain Eukaryota; kingdom Metazoa; phylum Chordata; class Actinopteri; order Salmoniformes; family Salmonidae; genus Oncorhynchus; species Oncorhynchus keta. Next base: position 28,457,905 of record NC_068457.1, read on the forward strand.
CATCAAATAGCATGACCTTTAGTCCCCTATCCATTCTCCATCAAATAGCATGACCTTTAGTCCCCTATCCATTCTCCATCAAATACAATGTCCTTTAGTCCCCTATCCATTCTCCATCAAATAGCATGACCTTTAGTCCCCTATCCATTCTCCATCAAATAGCATGACCTTTAGTCCCTTATCCATTCTCCATCAAATACAATGACCTTTAGTCCCCTATCCATTCTCCATCAAATAGCATGACCTTTAGTCCCCTATCCATTCTCCATCAAAATGTCCTTTAGTTCCCCGATTCAAGGAGGATAGGAAACAACTGACTAATGACAAGGAAAGAACAGACCAGATAGATACTCTGGACTGCCTGTTACCATAGATACTCCTGTTACCATAGATACTCCAGTTACCATAGGGCCTAAGATATTCCTGTTACCATAGATACTCCTGTTACCATAGATACTCCAGTTACCATAGGGCCTAAAATATTCCTGTTACCATGGGGCGTCAGATACTCCTGTTACCATGGGGCATCAGATACTCCTGTTACCATGGGGCATCAGATACTCCTGTTACCATGGGGCATCAGATACACCTGTTACCATGGGGCCTCAGATACTCCTGTTACCATGGGGCATCAGATACTCCTGTTACCATGGGGCCTCAGATACTCCTGTTACCATAGATACTCCTGTTACTATGGGGCCTCAGATATCCTGTTACCATAGATACTCCTGTTACCATGGGGTGTCAGATACTCCTGTTGCCTTGGGGCCTCAGATTCTCCTGTTACCATGGGGCCTCAGATGTTCCTGTTACCGTGGGGCCTCAGATACTCCTGTTACCATAGATACCCCTGTTACCATAGGGCCTCAGATACTCCTGTTACCATGGGGCCTCAGCTACTCCTGTTACCATGGGGCCTCAGCTACTCCTGTTACCATGGGGCCTCAGCTACTCCTGTTACCATGGGGCCTCAGCTACTCCTGTTACCATGGGGCGTCAGATATTCATGTTACCATAGGGCCTAAGATACTCATGTTACCATAGATACTCCTGTTACCATAGAGCCTAAGATACTCCTGTTACCATGGGGCCTCAGCTACTCCTGTTAACCATGGGCCCTCATATATTCCTGTTACCATAGGGTCTAAGATACTCATGTTACCATAGATTCTCCTGTTACCATAGATACTCCTGTTACCATAGATACTCCTGTTACCATAGGGTCTCAGATACTCTTGTTACCATAGATTCTCCTGTTACCATGGGGCCTCAGATATTCCTATTACAATATATACTCATTTTACCATAGGGTCTCAGATACTCCTGTTACCATAGAGCCTAAGATACTCCTGTTACCATAGATACTCCTGTTACCATAGGGTCTCAGATACTCCTGTTACCATAGATACTCCTGTTACCATAGGGTCTCAGATACTCCTGTTACCATAGGTCCTCAGATACTCCTGTTACCATAGATACTCCTGTTACCATAGGGTCTCAGATACTCCTGTTACCATAGATACTCCTGTTACAGTAGGGTCTCAGATTCTCCTGTTACCATAGATACTCCTGTTACAGTAGGGTCTCAGATTCTCCTGTTACCATAGATACTCCTGTTACCATGGACTCAGATACTCCTGTTACCATAGGGCCTCAGATACTCCTGTTACCATAGATACTCCTGTTACCATAGGGTCTCAGATACTCCTGTTACCATATGGTCTCAGATACTCCTGTTACCGGATGGCCTCAGATTCTCCTGTTACCATAGATAGTCCTGTTACCATGTGGTCTCAGATACTCCTGTTACCATAGATACTCCTGTTACCGGATGGCCTCAGATTCTCCTGTTACCATAGATACTCATTTTACCATATGGTCTCAGATACTCCTGTTACCGGATGGCCTCAGATTCTCCTGTTACCATAGATACTCCTGTTACCATAGGGTCTCAGATACTCTTGTTACCATAGATTCTCTTGTTACCATGGGGCCTCAGATATTCCTATTACAATATATACTCATTTTACCATAGGGTCTCAGATACTCCTGTTACCATAGAGCCTAAGATACTCCTGTTACAATAGATACTCCTCTTACCATAGGGACTAAGATACTCCTGTTACCATAGGGTCTCAGATACTCCTGTTACCATAGGGCCTCAGATACTCCTGTGACCATAAGTCCTCAGATACTCCTGTTACCATAGATACTCCTGTTACCGTAGGGTCTCAGATACTCCTGTTACCATAGATACTCCTGTTACCGTAAGGCCTCAGATTCTCCTGTTACCATAGATACTCCTGTTACAGTAGGGTCTCAGATTCTCCTGTTACCATAGATACTCCTGTTACCGGATGGCCTCAGATTCTCCTGTTACCATAGATACTCCTGTTACCATATGGTCTCAGATACTCCTGTTACCATATGGTCTCAGAAACTCCTGTTACCATATGGTCTCAGATACTCCTGTTACCGGATGGTCTCAGATTCTCCTGTTACCATAGATACTCCTTACCGGATGGCCTCAGATTCTCCTGTTACCATAGATAGTCCTGTTACCATGTGGTCTCAGATACTCCTGTTACCATAGATACTCCTGTTACCGGATGGCCTCAGATTCTCCTGTTACCATAGATACTCATTTTACCATATGGTCTCAGATTCTCCTGTTACCATAGATATTCCTGTTACCGGATGGCCTCAGATTCTCCTGTTACCATAGATACTCCTGTTACCGGATGGCCTCAGATTCTCCTGTTACCATAGATACTCCTTACCGGATGGCCTCAGATTCTCCTGTTACCATAGATACTCCTGTTACCATGTGGTCTCAGATACTCCTGTTACCATAGATACTCCTGTTACCGGATGGCCTCAGATTCTCCTGTTACCATAGATACTCATTTTACCATATGGTCTCAGATACTCCTGTTACCATAGATACTCCTGTTACCGGATGGCCTCAGATTCTCCTGTTACCATAGATACTCCTGTTACCATATGGTCTCAGATACTCCTGTTACCGGATGGCCTCAGATTCTCCTGTTACCATAGATACTCCTGTTACCATAGATACTCCTGTTACCATAGATACTCCTGTTACCATAGATACTCCTGTTACCATAGATACTCCTGTTACCATAGATACTCCTGTTACCATAGATTCTCCTGTTACCATAGATACTCCTGTTACAGTAGGGTCTCAGATTCTCCTGTTACCATAGATACTCCTGTTACCGGATGGCCTCAGATTCTCCTGTTACCATAGATACTCCTGTTACCATATGGTCTCAGATACTCCTGTTACCATATGGTCTCAGATAAGTAAATGCCTGTTACCGGATGGCCTCAGATTCTCCTGTTACCATAGATAGTCCTGTTACCATGTGGTCTCAGATACTCCTGTTACCATAGATACTCCTGTTACCATAGATTCTCCTGTTACCATAGATACTCCTGTTACCATAGATACTCCTGTTACCATAGATACTCCTGTTACCATAGATACTCCTGTTACCATAGATACTCCTGTTACCATAGATACTCCTGTTACCATAGATTCTCCTGTTACCATAGATACTCCTGTTACCATAGATACTCCTGTTACCATAGATACTCCTGTTACCATAGATACTCCTGTTACCATAGATACTCCTGTTACCATAGATACTCCTGTTACCATAGATACTCCTGTTACCATGGGGCCTCAGATATTCCAGATCGGTGGAGTTAAATACCTTTCAATATGTGCTGCTGGGTACCTCTGATCTGACCTGGGATTTAATTACATCGCAAGGGTTCATCAAAAATATTATCAAGAAAGCACACAAATCAAAAATAAATCCACGTTGAGTTTATCTAACTTGCTAAGATGGTCTCAGGGAGAGACATGTTTCATGCTCTGTCACAGTATTTCTCAGAGGTGTGTGTGTGTGTGTGTGTGATTTGCTCAGCAAGAATTTGGAGGAGGAGGGGTGTGTTGGAGGTTGACTAATGCTTATTATCAGTCAATAAACCCTTCAGTAAAACAAGAGACAGACACAGAGAGAGAGAGAGAGACACAGAGAGAGAGAGACAGACACAGAGAGAGAGAGACAGAGAGACAGACACAGAGAGAGAGAGACAGAGAGAGACAGACACAGAGAGAGAGAGACAGACACAAGAGAGAGAGAGACAGAGAGAGACAGACACGGAGAGAGAGACAGACACAGAGCGAGAGACAGACACAGAGAGAGAGAGAGAGAGAGAGACACAGACACAGAGAGAGAGAGACAGAGAGAGACAGACACGGAGAGAGAGACAGACAGAGAGAGAGAGAGACAGAGACACAGAGAGAGAGAGAGAGAGACAGAGAGAGAGAGAGACAGAGAGAGAGAGAGACAGACACGGAGAGAGACAGACACAGAGCGAGAGACA
>NC_068457.1:28462423-28466546 GCF_023373465.1 Oncorhynchus keta
GAGAGAGAGAGACAGAGAGAGACACAGACACAGAGAGAGGAACAGAGAGAGACAGACACGGAGAGAGAGACAGACACAGAGAGAGAGAGAGACAGAGAGACACAGAGAGAGACACAGAGAGAGACACAGAGAGAGAGAGAGAGACACAGAGAGAGACACAGAGAGAGACACAGAGACACAGAGAGAGACAGACACAGAGACAGAGAGAGACACAGACACAGAGAGAGAGAGACAGAGAGAGAGAGAGAGACAGACAGAGAGAGAGAGAGAGAGAGACAGACAGAGAGAGAGAGAGAGATGGAGAGAAGAGGAAAACAAAGAAAGAGGGGTTAACAATGGTGGGAACAATGGTGGGAACAGTCCCAGTTGACCCCTCAACCCTCTTATTCTTTAAAGGAGAACACTTGTAATCCACAGGTCAGCGTTTGTGTCTTCATTTGGGATGATCCAAAACCTTAAAGACATTGTGATAAAGACACCCCAGAAACAAATAAACACCAGACATGACAACTGAAGTTGGTAGGAATCAGGCCGGGCAGGACACGGACTGACCACCGGGCAGGACACGGACTGACCACCGGGCAGGACACGGACTGACCGCCGGGCAGGACACGGACTGACCACCGGGCAGGACACGGACTGACCACCGGGCAGGACACGGACTGACCACCGGGCAGGGCACGGACTGACCACCGGGCAGGGCACGGACTGACCACCGGCCGGACACGGACTGACCACCGGGCAGGACACGGACTGACCACCGGGCAGGGCACGGACTGACCACCGGGCAGGACACGGACTGACCACCGGGCAGGACACGGACTGACCACCGGCCGGGGACACCACCGGGCCGGACGGACTGACCACCGGGCCGGGCAGGGCAGGGCACGGACTGACCACCGGGCCGACACGGACTGACCACCGGGCAGGGCACGGACTGACCACCGGGCAGGGCACGGACTGATCACCGGGCCGGGCCGGGCACCGGGACCACCGGGCAGGGCACGGACTGACCACCGGGCAGGGCACGGACTGACCACCGGGCAGGGCACGGACTGACCACCGGGCAGGGCACGGACTGACCACCGGGCAGGGCACGGACTGACCACCGGGCCGGGCACGGACTGACCACCGGGCCGGGCACGGACTGACCACCGGGCAGGGCACGGACTGACCACCGGGCAGGGCACGGACTGACCACCGGGCAGGGCACGGACTGAACACCGGGCCGGGCACGGACTGACCACCGGGCAGGACACGGACTGACCACCGGGCAGGGCACGGACTGACCACCGGGCCGGGCACGGACTGACCTCCGGGCAGGACACGGACTGACCGCCGGGCAGGGCACGGACTGACAGCCGGGCAGTTGTGGGCCTGTCTACATTGTATTATTTTTGCGCAGAATGACTAGGACCTGTGTGTTATCAATATCTGGGCTGATTTCTGGTCCCAGTCAGACCCTGGATCGGGCGTCTCATTGAATCTGCATCTGAGTGTGTAAGACAGGAACGTTGCCGCCTCTCTACCGGTAATGAATGTTGTTAAGAAATACCTCTCCCTAATGGCTTCCACGTTTCTCCTATAAAACACCAGCATCAGAAGGCTGTGGCGGACACACACACACACACACACACACACACACACACACACACACACACACACACACACACACACACACACACACACACACACACACACACACACACACACACACACACACACACACACACACACACACACACACACACACACACACACCTTCCTCCTTCCCCGTCAGACCCATACCTCCCAGAGGACTTTGTCGTGTGTGTGTGTCTCCCAGAGGACTTTGTCGTGTGTGTCTGTGTGTGTGTGTGTGTCTCCCAGAGGACTTTGTCGTGTGTGTGTGTGTGTGTGTGTGTGTCTCCCAGAGGACTTTGTAGTGTGTGTGTCTCCCAGAGGATTTTGTTGTGTGTGTGTGTCCCAGAGGACTTTGTTGTGTGTGTGTGTGTGTGTCCCAGAGGACTTTGTTGTGTGTGTGTGTCCCAGAGGACTTTGTTGTGTGTGTCTGTGTGTGTCTCCCAGAGGACTTTGTTGTGTGTGTGTGTGTGTGTCCCAGAGGACTTTGTTGTGTGTGTGTGTGTGTGTGTGTCCCAGAGGACTTTGTTGTGTGTGTGTGTCCCAGAGGACTTTGTTGTGTGTGTCTGTGTGTGTCTCCAAGAGGACTTTGTTGTGTGTGTGTGTGTGTGTGTGTGTGTGTGTGTGTGTCTCCCAGAGGACTTGGTTGTGTGTGTGTGTGTGTGTGTGTGTGTGTGTGTGTGTGTGTGTGTGTGTGTGTGTGTGTGTGTGTGTGTGTGTGTGTGTCTCCCAGAGGACTTGGTTGTGTGTGTGTGTGTGTGTGTGTGTGTGTGTGTGTCTCCCAGAGGACTTTGTTGTGTGTGTGTGTGTGTGTGTGTCTCCCAGAGGACTTTGTTGTGTGTGTCTCCCAGAGGACTTGGTTGTGTGTGTGTGTGTGTGTGTCCCAGAGGACTTGGTTGTGTGTGTGTGTGTGTGTGTGTACCTCCCAGAGGACTTGGTTGTGTGTGTGTACCTCCCAGAGGACTTGGTTGTGCGTGTGTGTGTGTCTCCCAGAGGACTTGGATGTGTGTGTGTGTCTCCCAGAGGACTTGGTTGTGTGTGTGTGTGTGTGTGTGTGTGTGTGTGTGTGTGTGTGTGCGTCTCCCAGAGGACTTTGTTGTGTGTGTGTGTGTGTGTGTGTGTGTGTCTCCCAGAGGACTTGGTTGTGTGTGTGTGTGTGTCTCCCAGAGGACTTGGTTGTGTGTGTGTGTGTGTGTCTCCCAGAGGACTTGGGTGTGTGTGTGTGTGTGTGTGTGTGTGTGTGTGTGTGTGTGTGTGTGTGTGTGTGTCCTCCCAGAGGACTTGGTTGTGTGTGTGTGTGTCTCCCAGAGGACTTGGTTGTGTGTGTGTGTCTCCCAGAGGACTTGGTTGTGTGTGTGTGTGTGTACCTCCCAGAGGACTTGGTTGTGTGTGTGTGTGTGTGTGTGTGTGTGTATCTCCCAGAGGACTTGGTTGTGTGTGTGTGTGTGTGTGTGTCTCCCAGAGGACTTGGATGTGTGTGTGTGTGTGTGTGTCTCCCAGAGGACTTGGTTGTGTGTGTGTGTGTGTGTGTGTGTGTGTGTCTCCCAGAGGACTTGGATGTGTGTGTGAGTGTGTGTGTGTCTCCCAGAGGACTTGGATGTGTGTGTGTGTGTACCTGCCAGAGGACTTGGTTGTGTGTGTGTACTTGCCAGAGGACTTGGTTGTGTGTGTGTGTGTGTGTGTGTGTGTGTGTGTGTGTGTGTGTGTGTGTGTGTGTGTGTGTGTGTGTGTGTGTGTGTGCCTCCCAGAGGACTTTACTATTCCACAGAACCAGCTATATAACATCAGTGAAACAATAAGAGCCGTGCTACAGCAGCGTCCTGGGGCAGCAGCAGGCCTTGCTGAACTCCACGATAATCAGGGGAAACAGGCAGGCTGTGTGACGACGACACACTGATGTGAAACAGTCAGGGATCTGTTTAGGGAGGTAGTTAGTCAGGGCTCACAGGGATCTCTGTGTGTTCACAGAGATAGGTAGTTAGTCAGGGCTCACAGGGATCTCTGTGTGTTCACAGAGATAGGTAGTTAGTCAGGGCTCACGGGGATCTCTGTGTGTTCACAGTGGTAGGTAGTTAGTCAGAGCTCACAGGGATCTCTGTGTGTTCACAGAGGTAGTTAGTAACACTGATCTGAGGTTGCTTGCATCTGAGTTGTTCCAGGAAATGAGTGCCTTTTGCGTCCATTTGATATGTTAAGTCAAACGTGTATTTATTCTACAAGCCTGTTATATTAAATGAAGAGCCCTTTACTGACGACCACCCTGAAGACATGTTAACTCACCTCTCACTGTCTCCAGGTGTTCTCCATCATGGGAAAGCCCTGTCTCCAGGTGTTCTCCATCATGGGAAAGCCCTGTCTCCAGGTGTTCTCCATCATGGGAAAGCCCTGTCTCCAGGTGTTCTCCATCATGGTAAAGTCCTGTCTCCAGGTGTTCTCCATCATGGTAAAGCCCTGAAGACATGTTAACTCACCTCACACTGTCTCCAGGTGTTCTCCATCATGG
>NC_068457.1:28466646-28504146 GCF_023373465.1 Oncorhynchus keta
CTGTGTCCAGGTGTTCTCCATCATGGGAAAGCCCTGAAGACATGTTAACTCACCTCTCACTGTCTCCAGGTGTTCTCCATCATGGTAAAGTCCTGTCTCCAGGTGTTCTCCATCATGGTAAAGTCCTGTCTCCAGGTGTTCTCCATCATGGTAAAGTCCTGTCTCCAGGTGTTCTCCATCATGGTAAAGTCCTGTCTCCAGGTGTTCTCCATCATGGTAAAGTCCTGTCTCCAGGTGTTCTCCATCATGGTAAAGCCCTGAAGACATGTTAACTCACCTCACACTGTCTCCAGGTGTTCTCCATCATGGTAAAGCCCTGTCTCCAGGTGTTCTCCATCATGGTAAAGCCCTGTCTCCAGGTGTTCTCCATCATGGGAAAGCCCTGTCTCCAGGTGTTCTCCATCATGGGAAAGCCCTAAAGACATGTTAACTCACCTCTCCCTGTCTCCAGGTGTTCTCCATCATGGTAAAGCCCTAAAGACATGTTAACTCACCTCTCACTGTATCCAGGTGTTCTCCATCATGGTAAAGCCCTAAAGACATGTTAACTCACCTCACACTGTCTCCAGGTGTTCTCCATCATGGGAAAGCCCTGAAGACATGTTAACTCACCTCACACTGTGTCCAGGTGTTCTCCATCATGGGAAAGCCCTGTCTCCAGGTGTTCTCCATCATGGTAAAGCCCTGAAGACATGTTAACTCACCTCACACTGTGTCCAGGTGTTCTCCATCATGGGAAAGTCCTGTCTCCAGGTGTTCTCCATCATGGGAAAGCCCTGTCTCCAGGTGTTCTCCATCACGGGAAAGCCCTGTCTCCAGGTGTTCTCCATCATGGTAAAGCCCTGATGACATGTTAACCCACCCCACACTGTCTCCATGTGTTCTCCATTATGGGAAAGCCCTGTCTCCAGGTGTTCTCCATCATGGGAAAGCCCTGTCTCCAGGTGTTCTCAATCATGGTAAAGCCCTAAAGACATGTTAACTCACCCCACACTGTCTCCAGGTGTTCTCCATCATGGGAAAGCCCTGTCTCCAGGTGTTCTCCATCATGGGAAAGCCCTGTCTCCAGGTGTTCTCCATCATGGTAAAGCCCTAAAGACATGTTAACTCACCCCACACTGTCTCCAGGTGTTCTCCATCATGGGAAAGCCCTGTCTCCAGGTGTTCTCCATCATGGGAAAGCCCTGTCTCCAGGTGTTCTCCATCATGGTAAAGCCCTGAAGACATGTTAACCCACCTCACACTGTCTCCAGGTGTTCTCCATCATGGGAAAGCCCTGTCTCCAGGTGTTCTCCATCATGGTAAAGCCCTGCATACATGTTAACCCACCCCACACTGTCTCCAGGTGTTCTCCATTATGGTAAAGCCCTGCAGACATGTTAACCCACCTCACACTGTCTCCAGGTGTTCTCCATTATGGTAAAGCCCTGAAGACATGTTAACCCACCTCACACTGTCTCCAGGTGTTCTCCATTATGGTAAAGCCCTGATGACATGTTAACCCACCTCACACTGTCTCCAGGTGTTCTCCATCATGGTAAAGCCCTGAAGATATGTTAACCCACCTCACACTGTCTCCAGGTGTTCTCCATTATGGTAAAGCCCTGAAGACATGTTAACCCACCTAACACTGTCTCCAGGTGTTCTCCATTCTGGTAAAGCCCTGAAGACATGTTAACCCACCTCACACTGTCTCCAGGTGTTCTCCATCATGGTAAAGCCCTGATGACATGTTAACCCACATCACACTGTGTCCAGGTGTTCTCCATCATGGTAAAGCCCTGAAGACATGTTAACCCACCTCACACTGTCTCCAGGTGTTCTCCATCATGGTAAAGCCCTGATGACATGTTAACCCACCTCACACTGTCTCCAGGTGTTCTCCATTATGGTAAAGCCCTGAAGACATGTTAACCCACCTCACACTGTCTCCAGGTGTTCTCCATCATGGTAAAGCCCTAAAGACATGTTAACTCACCCCACACTGTCTCCAGGTGTTCTCCATCATGGGAAAGCCCTGTCTCCAGGTGTTCTCCATCATGGGAAAGCCCTGTCTCCAGGTGTTCTCCATCATGGTAAAGCCCTGAAGACATGTTAACCCACCTCACACTGTCTCCAGGTGTTCTCCATCATGGGAAAGCCCTGTCTCCAGGTGTTCTTCATCATGGTAAAGCCCTGCAGACATGTTAACCCACCCCACACTGTCTCCAGGTGTTCTCCATTATGGTAAAGCCCTGCAGACATGTTAACCCACCTCACACTGTCTCCAGGTGTTCTCCATTATGGTAAAGCCCTGCAGACATGTTAACCCACCTCACACTGTCTCCAGGTGTTCTCCATTATGGTAAAGCCCTGCAGACATGTTAACCCACCTCACACTGTCTCCAGGTGTTCTCCATTATGGTAAAGCCCTGAAGACATGTTAACCCACCCCACACTGTCTCCAGGTGTTCTCCATCATGGTAAAGCCCTGAAGACATGTTAACCCACCTCACACTGTCTCCAGGTGTTCTCCATTATGGTAAAGCCCTGAAGACATGTTAACCCACCTCACACTGTCTCCAGGTGTTCTCCATTATGGTAAAGCCCTGAAGACATGTTAAGCCACCCCACCTCACACTGTCTCCAGGTGTTCTCCATTATGGTAAAGCCCTGAAGACATGATAACCCACCTCACACTGTCTCCAGGTGTTCTCCATCATGGTAAAGCCCTGAAGACATGTTAACCCACCTCACACTGTCTCCAGGTGTTCTCCATTATGGTAAAGCCCTGAAGACATGTTAACCCACCTCACACTGTCTCCAGGTGTTCTCCATTATGGTAAAGCCCTGCTGACATGTTAACCCACCTCACACTGTCTCCAGGTGTTCTCCATTATGGTAAAGCCCTGAAGACATGTTAACCCACCTCACACTGTCTCCAGGTGTTCTCCATTATGGTAAAGCCCTGAAGACATGTTAACCCACCTCACACTGTCTCCAGGTGTTCTCCATTATGGTAAAGCCCTGAAGACATGTTAACCCACCTCACACTGTCTCCAGGTGTTCTCCATTATGGTAAAGCCCTGAAGACATGTTAACCCACCTCACACTGTCTCCAGGTGTTCTCCATCATGCTAAAGCCCTGTCTCCAGGTGTTCTCCATTATGGTAAAGCCCTGCAGACATGTTAACCCACCTCACACTGTCTCCAGGTGTTCTCCATCATGGTAAAGCCCTGAAGACATGTTAACCCCACACTGTCTCCAGGTGTTCTCCATTATGGGAAACTGTCTCCAGGTGTTCTCCATCATGGTAAAGCCCTGAAGACATGTTAACCCACCTCACACTGTCTCCAGGTGTTCTCCATTATGGTAAAGCCCTGAAGACATGTTAACCCACCTCACACTGTCTCCAGGTGTTCTCCATCATGGGAAAGCCCTGTCTCCAGGTGTTCTCCATCACAGCCCTGTCTCCAGGTGTTCTCCATCATGGTAAAGCCCTGAAGACATGTTAACCCACCTCACACTGTCTCCAGGTGTTCTCCATCAGCCCTGTGTCCAGGTGTTCTCCATCATGGTAAAGCCCTGCATACATGTTAACCCACCCCACACTGTCTCCAGGTGTTCTCCATTATGGTAAAGCCCTGCAGACATGTTAACCCACCTCACACTGTCTCCAGGTGTTCTCCATTATGGTAAAGCCCTGAAGACATGTTAACCCACCTCACACTGTGTCCAGGTGTTCTCCATTATGGTAAAGCCCTGATGACATGTTAACCCACCTCACACTGTCTCCAGGTGTTCTCCATCATGGTAAAGCCCTGAAGATATGTTAACCCACCTCACACTGTCTCCAGGTGTTCTCCATTATGGTAAAGCCCTGAAGACATGTTAACCCACCTAACACTGTCTCCAGGTGTTCTCCATTATGGTAAAGCCCTGAAGACATGTTAACCCACCTCACACTGTCTCCAGGTGTTCTCCATCATGGTAAAGCCCTGATGACATGTTAACCCACATCACACTGTGTCCAGGTGTTCTCCATCATGGTAAAGCCCTGAAGACATGTTAACCCACCTCACACTGTCTCCAGGTGTTCTCCATCATGGTAAAGCCCTGATGACATGTTAACCCACCTCACACTGTCTCCAGGTGTTCTCCATTATGGTAAAGCCCTGAAGACATGTTAACCCACCTCACACTGTCTCCAGGTGTTCTCCATCATGGTAAAGCCCTAAAGACATGTTAACTCACCCCACACTGTCTCCAGGTGTTCTCCATCATGGGAAAGCCCTGTCTCCAGGTGTTCTCCATCATGGGAAAGCCCTGTCTCCAGGTGTTCTCCATCATGGTAAAGCCCTGAAGACATGTTAACCCACCTCACACTGTCTCCAGGTGTTCTCCATCATGGGAAAGCCCTGTCTCCAGGTGTTCTCCATCATGGTAAAGCCCTGCATACATGTTAACCCACCCCACACTGTCTCCAGGTGTTCTCCATTATGGTAAAGCCCTGCAGACATGTTAACCCACCCCACACTGTCTCCAGGTGTTCTCCATTATGGTAAAGCCCTGAAGACATGTTAACCCACCTCACACTGTGTCCAGGTGTTCTCCATTATGGTAAAGCCCTGATGACATGTTAACCCACCTCACACTGTCTCCAGGTGTTCTCCATCATGGTAAAGCCCTGAAGATATGTTAACCCACCTCACACTGTCTCCAGGTGTTCTCCATTATGGTAAAGCCCTGAAGACATGTTAACCCACCTAACACTGTCTCCAGGTGTTCTCCATTCTGGTAAAGCCCTGAAGACATGTTAACCCACCTCACACTGTCTCCAGGTGTTCTCCATCATGGTAAAGCCCTGATGACATGTTAACCCACATCACACTGTGTCCAGGTGTTCTCCATCATGGTAAAGCCCTGAAGACATGTTAACCCACCTCACACTGTCTCCAGGTGTTCTCCATCATGGTAAAGCCCTGATGACATGTTAACCCACCTCACACTGTCTCCAGGTGTTCTCCATTATGGTAAAGCCCTGAAGACATGTTAACCCACCTCACACTGTCTCCAGGTGTTCTCCATCATGGTAAAGCCCTAAAGACATGTTAACTCACCCCACACTGTCTCCAGGTGTTCTCCATCATGGGAAAGCCCTGTCTCCAGGTGTTCTCCATCATGGGAAAGCCCTGTCTCCAGGTGTTCTCCATCATGGTAAAGCCCTGAAGACATGTTAACCCACCTCACACTGTCTCCAGGTGTTCTCCATCATGGGAAAGCCCTGTCTCCAGGTGTTCTTCATCATGGTAAAGCCCTGCAGACATGTTAACCCACCCCACACTGTCTCCAGGTGTTCTCCATTATGGTAAAGCCCTGCAGACATGTTAACCCACCTCACACTGTCTCCAGGTGTTCTCCATTATGGTAAAGCCCTGCAGACATGTTAACCCACCTCACACTGTCTCCAGGTGTTCTCCATTATGGTAAAGCCCTGCAGACATGTTAACCCACCTCACACTGTCTCCAGGTGTTCTCCATTATGGTAAAGCCCTGAAGACATGTTAACCCACCTCACACTGTCTCCAGGTGTTCTCCATCATGGTAAAGCCCTGAAGACATGTTAACCCACCTCACACTGTCACCAGGTGTTCTCCATTATGGTAAAGCCCTGAAGACATGTTAACCCACCTCACACTGTCTCCAGGTGTTCTCCATCATGGTAAAGCCCTGAAGACATGTTAACCCACCTCACCTCACACTGTCTCCAGGTGTTCTCCATTATGGTAAAGCCCTGAAGACATGTTAACCCACCTCACACTGTCTCCAGGTGTTCTCCATCATGGTAAAGCCCTGAAGACATGTTAACCCACCTCACCTCACACTGTCTCCAGGTGTTCTCCATTATGGTAAAGCCCTGAAGACATGTTAACCCACCTCACACTGTCTCGAGGTGTTCTCCATTATGGTAAAGCCCTGCTGACATGTTAACCCACCTCACACTGTCTCCAGGTGTTCTCCATTATGGTAAAGCCCTGAAGACATGTTAACCCACCTCACACTGTCTCCAGGTGTTCTCCATTATGGTAAAGCCCTGAAGACATGTTAACCCACCTCACACTGTCTCCAGGTGTTCTCCATTATGGTAAAGCCCTGAAGACATGTTAACCCACCTCACACTGTCTCCAGGTGTTCTCCATTATGGTAAAGCCCTGAAGACATGTTAACCCACGTCACACTGTCTCCAGGTGTTCTCCATCATGGGAAAGCCCTGTCTCCAGGTGTTCTCCATCATGGTAAAGCCCTGAAGACATGTTAACTCACCTCACACTGTCTCCAGGTGTTCTCCATCATGGTAAAGCCCTGAAGACATGTTAACCCACCCCACACTGTCTCCAGGTGTTCTCCATTATGGGAAAGCCCTGTCTCCAGGTGTTCTCCATCATGGTAAAGCCCTGAAGACATGTTAACCCACCTCACACTGTCTACAGGTGTTCTCCATTATGGTAAAGCCCTGAAGACATGTTAACCCACCTCACACTGTCTCCAGGTGTTCTCCATCATGGGAAAGCCCTGTCTCCAGGTGTTCTCCATCATGGGAAAGCCCTGTCTCCAGGTGTTCTCCATCATGGTAAAGCCCTGAAGACATGTTAACCCACCTCACACTGTCTCCAGGTGTTCTCCATCATGGGAAAGCCCTGTGTCCAGGTGTTCTCCATCATGGTAAAGCCCTGCATACATGTTAACCCACCCCACACTGTCTCCAGGTGTTCTCCATTATGGTAAAGCCCTGCAGACATGTTAACCCACCCCACACTGTCTCCAGGTGTTCTCCATTATGGTAAAGCCCTGAAGACATGTTAACCCACCTCACACTGTGTCCAGGTGTTCTCCATTATGGTAAAGCCCTGATGACATGTTAACCCACCTCACACTGTCTCCAGGTGTTCTCCATCATGGTAAAGCCCTGAAGATATGTTAACCCACCTCACACTGTCTCCAGGTGTTCTCCATTATGGTAAAGCCCTGAAGACATGTTAACCCACCTAACACTGTCTCCAGGTGTTCTCCATTATGGTAAAGCCCTGAAGACATGTTAACCCACCTCACACTGTCTCCAGGTGTTCTCCATCATGGTAAAGCCCTGATGACATGTTAACCCACATCACACTGTGTCCAGGTGTTCTCCATCATGGTAAAGCCCTGAAGACATGTTAACCCACCTCACACTGTCTCCAGGTGTTCTCCATCATGGTAAAGCCCTGATGACATGTTAACCCACCTCACACTGTCTCCAGGTGTTCTCCATTATGGTAAAGCCCTGAAGACATGTTAACCCACCTCACACTGTCTCCAGGTGTTCTCCATCATGGTAAAGCCCTAAAGACATGTTAACTCACCCCACACTGTCTCCAGGTGTTCTCCATCATGGGAAAGCCCTGTCTCCAGGTGTTCTCCATCATGGGAAAGCCCTGTCTCCAGGTGTTCTCCATCATGGTAAAGCCCTGAAGACATGTTAACCCACCTCACACTGTCTCCAGGTGTTCTCCATCATGGGAAAGCCCTGTCTCCAGGTGTTCTTCATCATGGTAAAGCCCTGCAGACATGTTAACCCACCCCACACTGTCTCCAGGTGTTCTCCATTATGGTAAAGCCCTGCAGACATGTTAACCCACCTCACCCTGTCTCCAGGTGTTCTCCATTATGGTAAAGCCCTGCAGACATGTTAACCCACCTCACACTGTCTCCAGGTGTTCTCCATTATGGTAAAGCCCTGAAGACATGTTAACCCACCCCACACTGTCTCCAGGTGTTCTCCATCATGGTAAAGCCCTGAAGACATGTTAACCCACCTCACACTGTCTCCAGGTGTTCTCCATTATGGTAAAGCCCTGAAGACATGTTAACCCACCTCACACTGTCACCAGGTGTTCTCCATTATGGTAAAGCCCTGAAGACATGTTAACCCACCTCACACTGTCTCCAGGTGTTCTCCATCATGGTAAAGCCCTGAAGACATGTTAACCCACCTCACCTCACACTGTCTCCAGGTGTTCTCCATTATGGTAAAGCCCTGAAGACATGTTAACCCACCTCACACTGTCTCCAGGTGTTCTCCATCATGGTAAAGCCCTGAAGACATGTTAACCCACCTCACCTCACACTGTCCCCAGGTGTTCTCCATTATGGTAAAGCCCTGAAGACATGTTAACCCACCTCACACTGTCTCGAGGTGTTCTCCATTATGGTAAAGCCCTGCTGACATGTTAACCCACCTCACACTGTCTCCAGGTGTTCTCCATTATGGTAAAGCCCTGAAGACATGATAACCCACCTCACACTGTCTCCAGGTGTTCTCCATTATGGTAAAGCCCTGAAGACATGTTAACCCACCTCACACTGTCTCCAGATGTTCTCCATCATGGGAAAGCCCTGTCTCCAGGTGTTCTCCATTATGGTAAAGCCCTGAAGACATGTTAACCCACGTCACACTGTCTCCAGGTGTTCTCCATCATGGGAAAGCCCTGTCTCCAGGTGTTCTCCATCATGGTAAAGCCCTGAAGACATGTTAACTCACCTCACACTGTCTCCAGGTGTTCTCCATCATGGTAAAGCCCTGAAGACATGTTAACCCACCCCACACTGTCTCCAGGTGTTCTCCATTATGGGAAAGCCCTGTCTCCAGGTGTTCTCCATCATGGTAAAGCCCTGAAGACATGTTAACCCACCTCACACTGTCTCCAGGTGTTCTCCATTATGGTAAAGCCCTGAAGACATGTTAACCCACCTCACACTGTCTCCAGGTGTTCTCCATTATGGTAAAGCCCTGAAGACATGTTAACCCACCTCACACTGTCTTCAGGTGTTCTCCATTATGGTAAAGCCCTGATGACATGTTAACCCACCTCACACTGTCTCCAGGTGTTCTCCATTATGGTAAAGCCCTGAAGACATGTTAACTCACCTCACACTGTCTCCAGGTGTTCTCCATTATGGTAAAGCCCTGATGACATGTTAACCCACCTCACACTGTCTCCAGGTGTTCTCCATTATGGTAAAGCCCTGAAGACATGTTAACTCACCTCACACTGTCTCCAGGTGTTCTCCATTATGGTAAAGCCCTGATGACATGTTAACCCACCTCACACTGTCTCCAGGTGTTCTCCATTATGGTAAAGCCCTGAAGACATGTTAACTCACCTCACACTGTCTCCAGGTGTTCTCCATTATTGTAAAGCCCTGAAGACATGTTAACCCACCTCACACTGTCTCCAGGTGTTCTCCATTATGGTAAAGCCCTGAAGACATGTTAACCCACCTCACACTGTCTCCAGGTGTTCTCCATCATGGTAAAGCCCTGTCTCCAGGTGTTCTCCATTATGGTAAAGCCCTGTCTCCAGGTGTTCTCCATTATGGTAAAGCCCTGTCTCCAGGTGTTCTCCATTATGGTAAAGCCCTGTCTCCAGGTGTTCTCCATCATGGTAAAGCCCTGTCTCCAGGTGTTCTCCATTATGGTAAAGCCCTGCAGACATGTTAACCCACCTCACACTGTCTCCAGGTGTTCTCCATCATGGTAAAGCCCTGAAGACATGTTAACCCACCTCACACTGTCTCCAGGTGTTCTCCATCATGGTAAAGCCCTGAAGACATGTTAACTCACCTCACACTGTCTCCAGGTGTTCTCCATCATGGTAAAGCCCTGAAGACATGTTAACCCACCTCACACTGTCTCCAGGTGTTCTCCATTATGGTAAAGCCCTGAAGACATGTTAACCCACCTCACACTGTCTCCAGGTGTTCTCCATCATGGTAAAGCCCTGAAGGCATGTTAACCCACCTCACACTGTCTCCAGGTGTTCTCCATTATGGTAAAGCCCTGAAGACATGTTAACCCACCTCACACTGTCTCCAGGTGTTCTCCATTATGGTAAAGCCCTGAAGACATGTTAACCCACCTCACACTGTCTCCAGGTGTTCTCCATCATGGTAAAGCCCTGAAGACATGTTAACCCACCTCACCTCACACTGTCTCCAGGTGTTCTCCATTATGGGAAAGCCCTGTCTCCAGGTGTTCTCCATCATGGTAAAGCCCTGAAGACATGTTAACCCACCTCACACTGTCTCCAGGTGTTCTCCATTATGGTAAAGCCCTGAAGACATGTTAACCCACCTCACACTGTCTCCAGGTGTTCTCCATTATGGTAAAGCCCTGAAGACATGTTAACCCACCTCACACTGTCTCCAGGTGTTCTCCATTATGGTAAAGCCCTGATGACATGTTAACCCACCTCACACTGTCTCCAGGTGTTCTCCATTATGGTAAAGCCCTGAAGACATGTTAACTTACCTCACACTGTCTCCAGGTGTTCTCCATTATGGTAAAGCCCTGAAGACATGTTAACCCACCTCACACTGTCTCCAGGTGTTCTCCATTATGGTAAAGCCCTGAAGACATGTTAACCCACCTCACACTGTGTCCAGGTGTTCTCCTCTCCTCCCCCTCTCCTCTCCTCTAACCCTCTCCTCTCCTCTAACTCTCCTCTCCTCTAACTCTCCTCTCCTCTAACTCTCTCCTCTCCTCTCCTCTCCTCTAACCCTCTCCTCTCCTCTCCTCTAACTCTCCTCTCCTCTAACTCTCTCCTCTCCTCTAACTCTCTCCTCTCCTCTCCTCTAACTCTCTCCTCTCCTCTAACCCTCTCCTCTCCTCTAACCCTCTCCTCTCCTCTAACCCTCTCTTCCCCTCTCCTCTCCTCTAACTCTCCTCTCCTCTAACCCTCTCCTCCCCTCTCCTCTCCTGTAACCCTCTCCTCCCCTCTAACTCTCCTCCCCTCTCCTCTCCTCGAACTCTCCTCTAACCCTCTCCTCTCCTCTAACTCTCTCCTCTCCTCTAACTCCCTCCTCTCCTCACCTTTAACTCTTCCTGTCCTGCTGGCATCATTAGACCAAATTACAGACTAAAGTGTTAATCTGGAATAGGAGATTAACCAGGATTAATGACCTCCAGGAGCCCGATCCTAATCCTTAATCTGTGCTTTGATGTGTCATTGTTTGGTACTTACTTCCCAACAAACACACAAACACAATACATATTATTAACAAGAGGTTATTATGTTATCACAGTACACCATTATTAACAAGAGGTTATTATAACACACTACACCATTATTAATGAGGTTATTATAACACACTACACCATTAATAACAACAGGTTATTATAACACACTACACCATTATTAATGAGGTTATTATAACACACAACACCATTATTAATGAGGTTATTATAACACACTACACCATTATTAATGAGGTTATTATAACACACGACACCATTATTAATGAGGTTATTATAACACACTACACCATTATTAATGAGGTTATTATAACACACTACACCATTATTAACAAGAGGTTATTATATCACACTACACCATTATTAATGAGGTTATTATAACACACTACACCATTATTAATGAGGTTATTATAACACAAGACACCATTATTAATGAGGTTATTATAACACACTACACCATTATTAATGAGGTTATTATAACACAAGACACCATTATTAATGAGGTTATTATAACACACGACACCATTATTAACAACAGGTTATTATAACACAATACACCATTATTAATAAGAGGTTAATATAACACAAGACACCATTATTAACATATGTTATTATAACACACTACACCATTATTAATGAGGTTATTATAACACACGACACCATTATTAATGAGGTTATTATAACACACAACACCATTATTAACAAGAGGTTATTATGTTATCACAGTACACCATTATTAATGAGGTTATTATAACACACGACACCATTATTAACAAGAGGTTATTATAACACACGACACCATTATTAATGAGGTTATTATAACACACAACACCATTATTAACAACAGGTTATTATGTTATCACAGTACACCATTATTAACAAGAGGTTATTATGTTATCACACTACACCATTATTAACAAGAGGTTATTATGTTATCACACTACACCATTATTAACAAGAGGTTATTATGTTATCACAGTACACCATTATTAACAAGAGGTTATTATAACACACAACACCATTATTAACAAGAGGTTATTATAACACACAACACCATTATTAACAAGAGGTTATTATGTTATCACACTACACCATTATTAACAAGAGGTTATTATGTTATCACAGTACACCATTATTAACAAGAGGTTATTATAACACACAACACCATTATTAACAAGAGGTTATTATAACACACGACACCATTATTAACAAGAGGTTATTATGTTATCACAGTACACCATTATTAACAAGAGGTTATTATAACACACAACACCATTATTAACAAGAGGTTATTATAACACACGACACCATTATTAACAAGAGGTTATTATGTTATCACACTACACCATTATTAACAAGAGGTTATTATGTTATCACACTACACCATTATTAACAAGAGGTTATTATGTTATCACACTACACCATTATTAACAACAGGTTATTATAACACAATACACCATTATTAACAAGAGGTTATTATAACACACGACACCATTATTAATGAGGTTATTATAACACACGACACCATTATTAACAAGAGGTTATTATAACACACAACACCATTATTAACAACAGGTTATTACATCATTGTAAGTACAGGTTTGTCGGACAAATGTATTGATAGCAAGATTCAAACAATTTTGAGAACAGGTAGCAGGACAGAAGCTTTCTCCCCTGTCTGTCTGTCTGTCTGTCTGTCTGTCTGTCTGTCTGTCTGTCTGTCTGTCTGTCTGTCTGTCTGTCTGTCTGTCTGTCTGTCTTGCTCTGTCTGTCTGTCTGTCTGTCTGTTTGTCTCTCTCTCTCTCTCTCTCTCTCTCTCAGCTGTAAGCACATTTGTCTCGTCTCCTTTCTAACTCTCTAATACAAAACATTTCCTATCAAACAGCCTGTTAGTGACACACATTGATCAGAAATAACAGAGAAGGTAAAGAGAAAGGAAGAGATGAAAGGGCCTGAGAGTGTTTGTGAGAGGATTCAGTGGAACGAGGGCACCGGGGTCAGCTCTTCAAAGTGAACTGCTTAAATTGACTTCAGGAAAACCCAATAACCAGATTGAGAAATCTGCTCTGGAACACAGTGGCGTTCCGGAACCCCCATGGTGCTTCACGGAGCTTCATGAAGCCCCCCTAGTGGGGACAAAGAGACACCCCACACTCTGGAATCTGCTCTGAACACCCCCAGAACAGAGGGCCCAACTGTTCCCCTTCTGGGAGATTGGAGAGGGGGGCCTGGGAGGATAAAGGGCCTGGGGGAAGGTTTGGGGGAGGGGGTAAGAGGGTAGCAAAAGGGTGAGGCAGACAGGCGTCTTTGGGGACTGGGGTGACCCTAAAACAATGATGTCCCCTGGCTAGGCTGACGGAGAGGTAATAGACTGGTCTGTTGTTGTCTGAGTGATGGAGGGTCGAACCAAGGGGCTCCAAGCTCAATACAGATAGCAGTGTTGAAGACTGAGACTCAAGACATTCTACACAGGTTGTATCTCTCTGGTCTCAACAACATAACCGTGGGGCAACACAGCTGTACAGTCAGTGGGTTTCCACCTGATTCTCCTGAATGGAGACCTCTCCTCCCTTTCTAATGGCTATATGCCACAGTATAACGTTAGCAATATCTCTTTGCAGACATTCCTCCGTCCTAATTTCATCAGACGGACGGTAGGTTTCTAAGCAACCTGTAAAGAATGTGTGTGGGTGTAAAAGTGACACAGGAGGGTCAGCTGTGTGACTGATCAGCAGGCGAGGAGGAAGAGGAGGAGTTAATACCGAGCTCAGAACAAGTAATGAGGAGCTGAGACAAAAGGAGCTGGAATAAAACCACAGAGCAGGAGAAAGGAGGAGGGAATGGCCTGGAGCTCCAGGAGTCATCAAAGATGAGACAGTCACACACAAAGAGATGAATGCTCTCTGTCTGTCTGTCTGTCTGTGTCTGTCTCTCTCTCTTCCTCTGTCTGTCTCTGTCTCTCTCTCTCCCTCTCTGTGTCTGTCTCTCTCTTCCTCTGTCTGTCTCTCTCTCTTCCTCTGTCTCTCTCTCTTCCTCTGTCTCTCTCTCTCCCTCTGTCTCTCTCTCTCCCTCTGTCTCTCTCTGCTCCCTCTGTCTCTCTGTCTGGCTCTGTCTCTCTCTGTCTCTATCTGTCTGGCTCTGCCTCTGTCTCTCTCTGTCTCTGTCTCGCTCTGGCTCTATCTCTCTCTGTCTCTGTCTCGCTCTGGCTCTGTCTCTCTCTGTCTCTCCCTCTCTCAAAATACCATCTCACCAGGACGTTTTCATTCTTTAGAAATCATCAGTCAGTCAGCCATGACAGGAGCTTCTGTGGGAAGATGGCTGCCGTTTGTCCACCCTCGTTAAAAACGACCTATAAAACAATGACTGGTGTCTGTTGTTCAAATAAAGCCTCATCATCATCATCTTCATCATCATCATCGTCCTCTTCATACATCATCGTCATCAAAGGTGTTTTCCCCCTAGTGAAATACAATGTGTGTGAGTGTGTTTGTATGTGTTGTGGAACCTCACAGCAGAATGAGTCACCTCCATTGTTTCCATATGAAGAGGAAAACCAACCAGGTCTTCATACATCAGACATACTGTGAGGCAAAGCTGTTTTTCCCCATGGAAATGCAATGTGTTTTTCCCCATGGAAATGCAATGTGTTTTTTACCCATGGAAATGCAATGTGTTTATTCCCCATGGAAATGCAATGTGTTTATTCCCCATGGAAATGCAATGTGTTTTTCCCCATGGAAATGCAATGTGTTTATTCCCCATGGAAATGCAATGTGTTTATTCCCCATGGAAATGCAATGTGTTTATTCCCCATGGAAATGCAATGTGTTTATTCCCCATGGAAATGCAATGTGTTTATTCCCCATGGAAATGCAATGTGTTTATTCCCCATGGAAATGCAATGTGTTTATTCCCCATGGAAATGCAATGTGTTTTTCCCCATGGAAATGCAATGTGTTATTCCCCATGGAAATGCAATGTGTTTATTCCCCATGGAAATGCAATGTGTTTATTCCCCATGGAAATGCAATGTGTTTATTCCCCATGGAAATGCAATGTGTTTTTACCCCATGGAAATGCAATGTGTTTTTATTCAATGTGTTTATTCCCCATGGAAATGCAATGTGTTTTATTGCAATGTGTTTATTCCCCATGGAAATGCAATGTGTTATTCCCCATGGAAATGCAATGTGTTTATTCCCCATGGAAATGCAATGTGTTATTCCCCATGGAAATGCAATGTGTTTATTCCCCATGGAAATGCAATGTGTTTTTACCCCATGGAAATGCAATGTGTTTATTCCCCATGGAAATGCAATGTGTTTTTACCCCATGGAAATGCAAAGTGTGTTTGTGTTGTAACTGTGTTGTAACTTACAGCAGTATGAGTCACCTCTGTCTCAGTCGAAAGAGGTGAACCAACCAAGTGGACAATTACAAACTTTTACTTCCTTTCCACTTCACCCAGAGAACACTGACTCAAGCCCCTCTGTTCTACACACAGCCCCAGTTACACAGACAAGACTTCAAATCCCATTCAGTAAAACCCTAGATTCTCCCTCCTTCCACTCTCTCTTACAAAGCTCTGGAACTCAATAACATTGAGAGGTGCTGAATCAGAAGCTGATTCACTGCTGAGAGCCCCAGCTGATCCTCCATGTGGGACTCTGACAAGCAGAATGTTCTGGACAATCCACCATTCTAAAGAGAACCCCGGAACAGAGTGCCATCACAATGACATCGGTCAGCCAGTGTCTCTGCACGGACAATGGGTGACAGGAGTGGAGGAGGGGTTAACATGGCGGGAGGCTTTGAAGAGACCTGTGTCCTTAAAGCCTTTGAATGGATGAGTGAAACAGACTAAAGGCTGTCCACCCCTTTCATTAGCTGTGTGTGTAGAAACACCGTGGAGCATGTGAATACACACTGTGACATGATGATTATAACCTATAGGGGAATGGGCCATAAGGGAAGTCTTTTTGGTAGTGTGTGTGTTCTGTTACCTAACTGATCTTCAGTCAGTTTTCACTGATACTACAATTCTGTTTGACCTTGTAGACTGAGGGTAGGTGGGGATGACCTGTAGGGATACAACCAGCCTGACCGCTGAGATCATTATAACCAGCCTGACCGCTGTGATCATTATAACCAGCCTGATCATTATAACCAGCCTGACCGCTGTGATCATTATAACCAGCCTGACCGCTGAGATCATTATAACCAGCCTGACCGCTGTGATCATTATAACCAGCCTGACCGCTGAGATCATTATAACCAGCCTGACCGCTGTGATCATTATAACCAGCCTGATCATTATAACCAGCCTGACCGCTGTGATCATTATAACCAGCCTCTGATC
This sequence comes from Oncorhynchus keta, assembly GCF_023373465.1. NCBI lineage: Eukaryota > Metazoa > Chordata > Actinopteri > Salmoniformes > Salmonidae > Oncorhynchus > Oncorhynchus keta. The sequence continues at coordinate 28,483,057 of NC_068457.1, forward strand.
ATTATAACCAGCCTGACCATCATAACCAGCCTGTGATCATTATAACCAGCCTGACCGCTGTGATCATTATAACCAGCCTGACCGCTGTGATCATTATAACCAGCCTGATCATTATAACCAGCCTGACCGCTGTGATCATTATAACCAGCCTGACCGCTGAGATCATTATAACCAGCCTGACCGCTGTGATCATTATAACCAGCCTGACCCGCTGTGATCATTATAACCAGCCTGACCGCTGTGATCATTATAACCAGCCTGACCGCTGTGATCATTATAACCAGCCTGACCGCTGCGATCATTATAACCAGCCTGACCGCTGCGATCATTATAACCAGCCTGACCGCTGTGATCATTATAACCAGCCTGATCATTATAACCAGCCTGACCGCTGTGATCATTATAACCAGCCTGACCGCTGTGATCATTATAACCAGCCTGACCGCTGTGATCATTATAACCAGCCTGACCACTGTGACCATTATAACCAGCCTGACCACTGTGATCATTATAACCAGCCTGACCACTGTGACCATTATAACCAGCCTGACCACTGTGACCATTATAACCAGCCTGACCATCATAACTAGCCTGACCACTGACCATTATAATCAGCCTGACCATTATAACCAGCCTGACCATTATAACCAGCCTGACCATCATAACCAGCCTGACCACTGTGATCATTATAACCAGCCTGACCATCATAACCAGCCTGACCACTGTGGCCATTATAACCAGCCTGACCACTGACCATTATAACAAGCCTGACCACTGTGATCATTATAACCAGCCTGACCACTGACCATTATAACCAGCTTGACCATCATAACCAGCCTGACCACTGTGACCATTATAACCAGCCTGACCACTGACCATTATAACCAGCCTGACCATTATAACCAGCCCGACCATCATAACCAGCCTGACCACTGACCATTATAATCAGCCTGACCACTGACCATCATAACCAGCCTGACCACTGTGATCATTATAACCAGCCTGACCACTGACCATTATAACCAGCCTATAACCAAGCCTGACCACTGTGATCATTATAACCAGCCTGACCATTATAACCAGCTTGACCATCATAACCAGCCTGACCACTGACCATTATAACCAGCCTGACCACTGACCATTATAATCAGCCTGACCACTATAACCAGCCTGACCACTGTGACCATTATAACCAGCCTGACCACTGTGACCATTATAACCAGCCTGACCACTGTGACCATTATAACCAGCCTGATCATTATAACCAGCCTGACCATTGTGATCATTATAACCAGCCTGACCACTGACCATTATAACCAGCCTGACCACTGTTTGCCATTTTAGACCAAGCCTCCGTCGGCAATGAGGTGCTCTGTCAGCTTAGTGGGCACCACAGGGGGAACTTGGGCCCGTCAGGGTCTCACAAATGTCAGCTTAGTGGGCACCACAGCAGGGCCTCTCCTCAGCTTAGTGGGCACCTCAGCTTATGGGCACCACAGCAGGGCCTCTCCTCAGCTTAGTGGGCACCACAGCAGGGCCTCTCCTCACAGACCACAGGTCTTGCACCACAGCAGGCCTTTATCAGCTTAGTGGGCACCACAGCAGCCTCACCCTCAGCTTAGTGGGCACCACAGCTGGGCCTCTCCTCAGCTTAGTGGGCACCACCCAGCTGGGCCTCTCCTCAGCTGGGCACCAGCAGGGTGGGCAGCTTACCACAGCAGGGCCTCTCCTCAGCCTGACTCAGTGGGCACCACAGCAGGGCCTCTCCTCAGCTTAGTGGGCACCACAGCAGGGCCTCCCCTCTCTTAGTGGGCACCACAGCAGGGCCTCTCCTAGTGGGCACCACAGCAGGGCCTCAGCTTAGTGGGCACCACAGCAGGGCATCCTGAGCTTAGTGGGCACCACAGCTGGGCCTCTCCTCAGCTTAGTGGGCACCACAGCAGGGCCTCTCCTCAGCTTAGTGGGCACCACAGCAGGGCCTCTCCTCAGCTTAGTGGGCACCACAGCAGGGCCTCTCCTCAGCTTAGTGGGCACCACAGCAGGGCCTCTCCTCAGCTTAGTGGGCACCACAGCAGGGCCTCTCCTCAGCTTAGTGGGCACCACAGCAGGGCCTCTCCTCAGCTTAGTGGGCACCACAGCAGGGCCTCTCCTCAGCTTAGTGGGCACCACAGCAGGGCCTCTCCTCAGCTTAGTGGGCACCACAGCAGGGCCTCTCCTCAGCGCCGGTTCAATGTATCGACCTCACTTGACTGTGTTGTTCAATACTTTACACTGACGACGCTCTTATAGACACAGGAAAACAAAACACTCAAAACAGGAACATTGTTTTATTTTTAAATGGACCATTTCTTGTTTTTCAGATCATAATTACATCGTTTCAAACCAGTGAAGGAACCCAGATGCTCGGTCAGACTAATGCAACTAGTATCATTTATGAAGAGAGTATATTTACACTGAAAGGATATAAGAATCAGATCCCCCACATAACTGATGGACGATGTCCCAAATGGCACCCTATTCCCTATGTGGTGCACTACTTTAGACCCGAGCCCCTGATCAAGGGTAGTGCACGACATAGGGAATAGGGTGACATTTGGAACATAGAAGTCAGTGATGCCTCTCACAAAATCCCAAACGGTTGGTTTTTGAAAATAAAATTAACTACTGATGAGGCACGTGTCTGAGGCAAAAATAAAATGAAGAATAGACAAAAAAAAATGTAATTGGAATATAAAGTTAAATAACAGACCAGTTGATTAATACTCAAGCATTTATAATACAAAATAAAAACAAACAAACCCCAGAGAAAATGTGTTCATCCCAAATTGCACCCTATTCCCTACATAGTGCAGACTACTTTTGTAGTGCAGACTAGAGTGCCATTTGGGACTCATCCAACTACACTACCAGCCCAGAACATGGATTAGAGGAGGAATTCCATCTCAGTTTATAAGCTTATTACGACCCCAAATCATTCATCAGCATTAGAAAAAAAAAAAAAAAAAGTTATTTACAATCATATTGTCCAATACTATTAATAGTTTGAATGACAACGTAAAATCACCTTAGTGTGCCAACGTGGGGACAGAAACTAACTGTAACCGGGGGAGGGGGGTGTTAATAGTCACAACCTTCTAGATTTCCTGTTTCCATTTGTCAGAGGTGAATAAGGGATGTTTCTTTGATGTGCAGTAGGTTCTGGACCTCCAACAGGTTTTTCCTGCACTCCAGACTGCATTATGTATAGATGTGTGTGTACACACACACACACACACACACACACACACACACACACACACACGGGAAGACTCTGGTGTCTTGCTGCTCTGACATAAATGCGTCTTCCACACAGTAGACAAGGGTTGTGTTCCAAACGGCTCCCTATTTAGACCAGTGGGCCCTGGTCACCGTACGCAGTCAGGGTGTAACGTAACAATAGTGTCCCTCCAGCCCAGGGAGGGTGAGGGGTGAGGTGGGAGGGGGTGAGGGGGCGTGGCAGAGTAAACAGGAAAATCCATTGGTTTAGTTTTTGGTTAACTACTCAGTCCACCTTCACTACGCTGTAGATCTTGGTGACGAACCAGAAACAGGCGAAGAATCCAATCGTTCCTGATGGACAAGATTGAGAGACAAGACATGTAATTGACAGAAAGACAAGACATGTAATTGACAGAGAGAGACAAGACTATTGACAGAGAGAGACAAGACATGTAATTGACAGAGAGAGACAAGACATGTAATCACACTTTCCCAGGGCCATTTGTCAATCCCACATCCTGCTGTCTAGGAAACTCTCATTGTTACGACAACAGACACACACACACACACCATCCGACTGTGTGTGTGTGTGTGTGTGAAAACGAGTAGAGCTGCACCTCAACCGAAACCCCAGAAAGGCAGCATAATAGTCAGGGTGGGAGGATGCCCAGTCCTATTTGGTCCAGTCCATTAAACTGGACTAATGAGGATAACCTCTGCCCTCTGACCTAGTCCATCCTCATCATGGCAAGCTACAGTATGAAGCCCCGCCCCCCCCCAGCTACCTACCTGTGAATAAGAAGAAGATGAGAGCCATGATCATGGTGTAACCAAAGTAGAGGATGGTGCTAGCCAATCCTGTGATCTGGAGCTTGGAGAAGAAGTAGTGGATGGCATAGACCAGGAAGTAGACGGCCGTGAAACCACTGGTCAGGAAGGAACGCCACTGCCAGTGGTAGTCCTGATGGAGAGAGACAGAGAGAACAGTTAGATATCTCTGTGTTTAGAACATCTTTACTAAGACAAGACCACTGGTCAGGAAGGAACACCACTGCCAGTGATAGTCCTGATGGAGAGAGAGAACGTAGCGCGCCCTTAATTAAACTTCCTGTTATTCCTTTCATCCTGTCTCCTCTCCTTCTCAACCGTAGTGGAGAAGGAGGTTCCAGGTCCCTTGTTTGGGACCTTCTCTTTTAAAGAGAGAAGCTGTTAGGAATCAAAGAAAGAGGATTTGAGAAACAGTCCCTTCATCCTCGTCATTAAGGGCACTATTGCCATTGGTCACATGACTCGACCAGGGAATACTCAGATCGTCATAACTCAGCACAGAGGAGGAAGTAGCAGAGTAGGATGGTGGTGTGTGTGTGTGTGGTGTCTTACCTGTGTAGGTGTGTGTGTGTGTGTGTGGTGTGTGGTCTCTTACCTCAGCACAGAGGAGGAAGTAGCAGAGTAGGATGTGTGTGTGTGGTGTGTGGTGTCTTACCTCAGCACAGAGGAGGAAGTAGCAGAGTAGGATGGTGGTGTGTGTGTGTGTGTGTGTGTGGTGTCTTACCTCAGCACAGAGGAGGAAGTAGCAGAGTAGGATGTGTGTGTGTGGTGTCTTACCTCAGCACAGAGGAGGAAGTAGCAGAGTAGGATGGTGTGTGTGGTGTCTTACCTCAGCACAGAGGAGGAAGTAGCAGAGTATGATGGTGATGTGTGTGTGTGGTGTCTTACCTCAGCACAGAGGTGGAAGTAGCAGAGTAGGATGTGTGTGTGTGTGTGTGTGGTGTCTTACCTCAGCACAGAGGAGGAAGTAGCAGAGCAGGATGGTGTGTGTGGTGTCTTACCTCAGCACAGAGGTGGAAGTAGCAGAGTAGGATGGTGTGTGTGGTGTCTTACCTCAGCACAGAGGTGGAAGTAGCAGAGTAGGATGGGCCTCAGTGTGTGTGTGGTGTGTGGCCTCAGCACAGCAGGTGATTACCAGGATGATGAACACCAGAAACAGGAAACCAAACATGTAGTACATCTGGTGAGACCTGGTGTGGATAACCCACTGCTCTAGCATCTGGTGAGACACAACCATACATCCTAAAGATAACCCACTGCTCTAGCATCTGGTGAGTGATAACCCACTGCTCTAGCATCTGGTGAGACAACCATACATCATAAAGATAACCCACTGCTCTAGCATCTGGTGAGACAACCATACATCATAAAGATAACCCACTGCTCTAGCATCTGGTGAGACAACCATACATCATAAAGATAACCCACTGCTCTAGCATCAGACAACCATACATCCTAAAGATAACCCACTGCTCTAGCATCTGGTGAGACACAACCATACATCCTAAAGATAACCCACTGCTCTAGCATCTGGTGAACATCATAAAGATAACCACTGCTCTAGCATCTGGTGAGACACAACCATACATCATACAGATAACCCACTGCTCTAGCATCTGGTGAGACACAACCATACATCATAAAGATAACCCACTGCTCTAGCATCTGGTGAGACACAACCATACATCACAAAGATAACCCACTGCTCTAGCATCTGGTGAGACACAACCATACATCATAAAGATAACCCACTGCTCTAGCATCTGGTGAGACAACCATACATCATAAAGATAACCCACTGCTCTAGCATCTGGTGAGACACAACCATACATTACAAAGATAACCCACTGCTCTAGCATCTGGTGAGACACAACCATACATTACAAAGATAACCCACTGCTCTAGCATCTGGTGAGACACAACCATACATTACAAAGATAACCCACTGCTCTAGCATCTGGTGAGACACAACCATACATCTAAAGATAACCCACTGCTCTAGCATCTGGTGAGACACAACCATACATTACAAAGATAACCCACTGCTCTAGCATCTGGTGAGACACAACCATACATTACAAAGATAACCCTTTAAAACATGCTGTCCTCTGCTTCACACCAACCACTAGTCAACCTACAGAGTCGTAGTCAGTTACTCACTCAACCCCGTTCACACTTCTCCAAACCTCACCCGTTCACCTTTCACCTCACTGACTGGTTCTGCCTTCGCGACAAGCTGCTCGTGTAGCAGTCCCAAAACAGAGCAGCAGCGTTTGCAGGGTAGCTGAACTGAGACACTCACCAGATGCTGTTGAGGATGAAGAAGAGCTGGATGAAGATACAGCCGAACGGGAGGATCCCCCCCATGACGATCCCTGGGAGAGATCTGGTGTAGAACGACTGCTCCGGGATCTGACGAGGGATCTGATTGGTCCGCACAGGGTGCTCAATCCCCTGAAATGCACCAATCACACGACAGAAGGGAGGAGTATGAAAGGCATGATATGCACACAGACTTGTGTGTGTGTGTGACAGTGTATGTTTGAATGTATTCACATATTGACGTGTGTTTGTACTCACGGTCTTCTTGAAGCCGAAGTAGGCCCCTATGAAGGTGAGGGGGACAGAGATGCAGAACCACAGAGCCAAGATGGCCACCAGGGTGCCAAAGGGCATGGCTGCAGAGGAGCCCTCTCCCCACAGGATCAGATTCATCACAAAGAAATCAGCAAACACAACCCTGAACACAGAGACAGAAGTCAACTATCAACCCTGAACACAGAGACAGAACTATCAACCCTGAACACAGAGACAGAAGTCAACTATCAACCCTGAACACAGAGACAGAAGTCAACTAACAACCCTGAACACAGAGAGAACTATCAACCCTGAACACAGAGACAGAAGTCAACTATCAACCCTGAACACAGAGACAGAACTATCAGCCCTGAACACAGAGACAGAAGTCAACTATCAACCCTGAACACAGAGACAGAAGTCAACTATCAACCCTGAACACAGAGACAGAAGTCAACTATCAACCCTGAACACAGAGACAGAAGTCAACTATCAACCCTGAACAGAGACAGACGTCAACTATCAACCCTGAACACAGAGACAGAACTCAATCACAGAACTATCAACCCTGAACACAGAGACAGAAGTCAACTATCAACCCCCTGAACACAGAGACACAAGTCAACTATCAACCCTGAACACAGAGACAGAAGTCAACTATCAACCCTGAAACAGAGACAGACCCAACTATCAACCCTGAACACAGAGACAGAACTATCAACCCTGAACACAGAGACAGACGTCAACTATCAACCCTGAACACAGAGACAGAACTATCAACCCTGAACACAGAGACAGAAGTCAACTAACAACCCTGAACACAGAGACAGAACTATCAACCCTGAACACAGAGACAGAACTATCAACCCTGAACACAGAGACAGAACTAACAACCCTGAACACAGAGACAGAAGTCAACTAACAACCCTGAACACAGAGACAGACCCTGTCAACTATCAACCCTGAACACAGAGACAGACCCTGAACACAGAGTCAACTATCAACCCTGAACACAGAGACAGAAGTCAACTATCAACCCTGAACACAGAGACAGAAGTCAACTATCAACCCTGAACACAGAGACAGAAGTCAACTATCAACCCTGAACACAGAGACAGAAGTCAACTATCAACCCTGAACACAGAGACAAGAACACAAGACAGAACTATCAACCCTGAACACAGAGACAGAACTATCAACCCTGAACACAGAGACAGAACTATCAACCCTGAACACAGAGACAGAACTATCAACCCTGAACACAGAGACAGAACTATCAACCCTGAACACAGAGACAGAAGTCAACTAACAACCCTGAACACAGAGACAGAAGTCAACTAACAACCCTGACCGTAACCACAAACTAACGTCTATCTCCTCAACCAATGAAAAGTCAGACTCACCCAGGACACAGGAAGCAGGTCAGCAGGACGTTAGTCTTCCATTTCTCCCCACCAAAGGCTGTGACATCACAGAGAGAAAGAATGCAGACGTGAAGAGAAACAGTCAGCAACTCTTGGAAGACAAACAGACGTTTCTTGGAAATTCAAACTTCTTTCTCTACTTCCAAGGTGTTGAGGCATATAGCCTTTAGCAGGGAGGCAGGATTCAGGCCATAGAGCATGTGTTGCTAGGGAGGGTTGGGTTGGGATGGGGGGGGGGGGACCCTACTGCTACAGGCCTCTACAGAACACTGCACCAGTAATTGACACAGAGACCCCAGCTGACACTGATTGGACCTAACGAGCTACCCTCCAGCACAGTTGGGTCGTGACTGGTCGACTTTTCAGGGTCAAGTTGGGGTCGTGACCCTTTCCCCCTCGGCCCAAATGTTCACTTACACTTGTAGAAGCGGGCAGCCACGTAGCCGGCTGGTGTGCCCAGTAGGACCCAGAGCACCACGGCACACGTCATCAGGGCACCGCGGTTCGCCGGGGACAGGAAGCCCAGGCAGGCAAAGACTGGACAAGGGGAGCACAATGGATATGGATTCAAAAATAAAAAACACACCATTGGTTTTGACTGAACTGTGTGCTATTATTGTTGGTCCTTTTCTGCTACTGAATAATTAAATAACTAAGATGACTGTCAGTGACTACGTTAAATAACTGTCAGTGACTACATTAAATAACTAAAATAACTGCCAGTGAATACATTAAATAACTAAGATGACTGTCAGTGACTATATTAAATAACTAAGATGACTGTCAGTCACTACATTAAATAACTAAGATGACTGTCAGTGACTACATTAAATAACTAAGATGACTGTCAGTGACTACATTAAATAACTAAGATGACTGTCAGTGACTACATTAAATAACTAAGATGACTGTCAGTGACTACATTAAATAACTAAGATGACTGTCAGTGACTACATTAAATAACTAAGATGACTGTCAGTGACTACATTAAATAACTAAGATGACTGTCAGTGACTACATTAAATAACTAAGATGACTGTCAGTGACTACATTAAATAACTAAGATGACTGTCAGTGACTACATTAAATAACTAAGATGACTGTCAGTGACTACATTAAATAACTAAGATGACTGTCAGTGACTACATTAAATAACTAAGATGACTGTCAGTGACTACATTAAATAACTAAGATGACTGTCAGTGACTACATTAAATAACAAGATGACTGTCAGTGACTACATTAAATAACAAGATGACTGTCAGTGACTACATTAAATAATTAAGATGACTGTCAGTGACTACATTAAATAACTAAGATGACATCAGTGACTACATTAAATAACTGTCAGTGACTACATTAAATAACTAAGATGACTGTCAGTGACTACATTAAATAATTAAGATGACTGTCAGTGACTACATTAAATAATTAAGATGACTGTCAGTGACTACATTAAATAATAAGATGACTGTCAGTAACATTAAATAACTAAGATGACTGTCAGTGACTACATTAAATAATTAAGATGACTGTCAGTGACTACATTAAATAATAAGATGACTGTCAGTGACTACATTAAATAACTAAGATGACTGTCAGTGACTACATTAAATAACTAAGATGACTGTCAGTGACTACATTAAATAATTAAGATGACTGTCAGTGACTACATTAAATAACCAAGATGACTGTCAGTGACTACATTAAATAACTAAGATGACTGTCAGTGACTACATTAAATAACTAAGATGACTGTCAGTGACTACATTAAATAACTAAGATGACTGTCAGTGACTACATTAAATAACTAAGATGACTGTCAGTGACTACATTAAATAATTAAGATGACTGTCAGTGACTACATTAAATAATTAAGATGACTGTCAGTGACTACATTAAATAATTAAGATGACTGTCAGTGAATACATTAAATAATTAAGATGACTGTCAGTGACTACATTAAATAACTAAGATGACTGTCAGTGACTACATTAAATAACCAAGATGACTGTCAGTGACTACATTAAATAACCAAGATGACTGTCAGTGAATACATTAAATAACCAAGATGACTGTCAGTGACTACATTAAATAACTAGATGACTGTCAGTGACTACATTAAATAATTAAGATGACTGTCAGTGACTACATTAAATAACTAGATGACTGTCAGTGACTACATTAAATAACTAAGATGACTGTCAGTGACTACATTAAATAACCAAGATGACTGTCAGTGACTACATTAAATAACCAAGATGACTGTCAGTGACTACATTAAATAACCTAGATGACTGTCAGTGACTACATTAAATAACTAGATGACTGTCAGTGAATACATTAAATAACTAGATGACTGTCAGTGACTACATTAAATAACTAGATGACTGTCAGTGACTACATTAAATAACCAAGATGACTGTCAGTGAATACATTAAATAACCAAGATGACTGTCAGTGACTACATTAAATAACCAAGATGACTGTCAGTGAATACATTAAATAACCAAGATGACTGTCAGTGAATACATTAAATAACCAAGATGACTGTCAGTGACTACATTAAATAACCAAGATGACTGTCAGTGACTGCATTAAATAAGTGAAACACTAGTCCTAATCTCAGAGTAGAAGTAACTAAGTACTTCCTCTATACTATACGTTACCTTGCTAATTTGTTTTTGGGTAATGACAAATAAATGGTCTGGACAAGTGTAGAAGGTTTGTTTTATATTCCGGTAGACAGAAACACAGAGCTGTAGATTGTAGAACTCACAGAGAGTGACGAACATCATGATGAAGATCTGAGTTCCTGATCCCAGAAAGACAGAGAGGAGCATGCCTTTCCTGGGAGGCCGGAAGACGTCTCCATGGACCAGCTTCCAGCCAAACTCCTCCTGGGCATCTTCCTGACCCGACCAGCAGAGAGAGAGGAGGGGAAGACCTTCACTTAGTTTCACTTTCAACTGGATTTATCCTATATAACATCTTCATCACCACATCTCTCACTATAAAAAGACCATCACAAAACAGCAAGAATGTTCAGGCCAAATGAGGAGAGGACAGGGAGGGTGTGAGGGGGGGAACCCAGCAGGATATAACAGGGGGGAGAAGATGAGGGAGTGGGGTCTCTCCTGTCAATTAGCGGTGATAGACTTCAGAGGGTTGGAACACGAGCAGGCTGGTCGCCGCGGTGACGCTACCTGTCAGTCTGATCGCTAGGGGGAGGGGCTGAAGGGAGTCTGATCGCTAGGGGGAGGGGCTGAAGGGAGTCTGATCGCTAGGGGGAGGGGCTGAGGGGACAGAGCTGCTGAAATAATGACTGATCTCGGAGACAGATAGAGACTACAATACTGGTAGGGGAGGGGGTCGGGGGTGAGAGGTGCTGGTGGGGGGGGGGGGGGGTAATATAGATAGATACATGTCACCCCTAGTGACCCCCACAAGCCTTCCTAGAGAACATCTGCTGTCAGTTTTCCTGGAGATGGAGAGATGAGAGATGGTAGATGGAGAGTACACAAGGTCTCACACCCGAGGTCATAACCAAAGCCTCCACCAGCTGGCTGGAGCCAATCAGAGCTTGGAGCCAGTTGTTGGGGTTTTGTGTGTATGTACCGAACCAGGAGACCAGACCACCGCCCTGTCACTCCTCATCAGGGACATGTCTGTGTGTTTGTATCTGTACCAGACCAGTAGACCAGACCACCGCCCTGTCACTCCTCATCAGGGACATGTCTGTGTGTTTGTGTCTGTACCAGACCAGTAGACCAGACCACCGCCCTGTCACTCCTCATCAGGGACATGTCTGTGTGTTTGTGTCTGTACCAGACCAGTAGACCAGACCACCGCCCTGTCACTCCTCATCAGGGACATGTCGGTGTGCACTGATAACCCTTGCCAGTGTCACACAGACCACAGCCCTCACTCCTCATGTGACACATCCCACAAACCAACATGTGCACTAGATAACCCTTGCCAGGACTGGGAGCCCTCTATGTGACATCCCACAAACCAACATGGTGGACTGGGACCTGAAGGGAAACCAACATGGTGGACTGGGACCTGAAGGGAAACCAACATGGTGGACTGGGACCTGAAGGGAAACCAACATGGTGGACTGGGACCTGAAGGGAAACCAACATGGTGGACTGGGACCTGAAGGGAAACCAACATGGTGGACTGGGACCTGAAGGGAAACCAACATGGTGGACTGGGACCTGAAGGGAAACCAACATGGTGGTGGACTGGGACCTGAAGGAAACCAACATGGTGGATTGGGACCTGGGACCTGAAGGAAACCAACATGGTGGACTGGGACCTGAAGGGAAACCAACATGGTGGACTGGGACCTGAAGGGAAACCAACATGGTGGACTGGGACCTGAAGGAAACCAACATGGTGGATTGGGACTGGGACCTGAAGGGAAACCAACATGGTGGGACTGGGACCTGAATGGAAACCAACATGGTGGACTGGGACCTGAAGGGAAACCAACATGGTGGACTGGGACCTGAAGGGAAACCAACATGGTGGACTGGGACCTGAAGGGAAACCAACATGGTGGACTGGGACCTGAAGGGAAACCAACATGGCGGACTGGGACCTGAAGGGAAACCAACATGGCGGACTGGGACCTGAAGGGAAACCAACATGGTGGACTGGGACCTGAAGGGAAACCAACATGGCGGACTGGGACCTGAAGGGAAACCAACATGGCGGACTGGGACCTGAAGGGAAACCAACATGGTGGACTGGGACCTGAAGGGAAACCAATCAGCTGGATTACTGTGGAGGATTTACCAGACTCACCACAGAGTCCATCTGGTTGTATCTGGCAATGTCCTTATGTAGAGTCCTCAGCATGATCATAGCCACCATACCAGACAGGAAGAGAACGATCACCAGAGAGTTCATGATGCTGGGGGAAAGACAATACACACACAGTTACAGATAGAAGGGGGTGTGTGTGTGTGTGTGTGTGTGTGAGAGAGAAACTCACCTGAACCACTGAATGTTGGTGTGGGGCATGGACTCCAGAATGTAGTCCCAACGTGATGCCCATCTGATGTGCGTGTCCTCCTAGATACAACACCAGCATATATATTACACCCACTGACCAGAGCACACTCGCACCTCGCATGAGACCCCACTCGCATTAGCTCCCCAAGCATATGTCTAGGCTTTAGCTCAGTGGGCTAGCCGGCGTTACAGCACGTAGGAAACCAGAGACTGAACCTAGTCAGTCACACAGACAGAGGAATTTCAAAAGGTCGTGGGGTTCAGAAACATACCACAAACTGGACAGAGTAGGTATAGCCGATCTTCAGCTCTCCACTGAACTTGTTGTTCAGGTACATGGGCCCTCCTGCACAGTCGGGGGCCTCCACTTTGGTGTGTTTATAGCTTTGGAGGAGAGGAGGAAGAGAGGGAGAGGAGGAAGAGAGGAGGAGGAAGAGGGGGAGAGAGGGAAGAGAGGAGGATGAAGAAGAGGAGAGAGGAGGAAGAGAGGATGAAGAAGAAGAGGAGAGAGGAGGAAGAGAGGAGGAAGAAGAGGAGAGAGGAGGAAGAGAGGATGAAGAAGGAAGAAGGGAGGAAGAAGAGGAGAGAGGAGGAGGAAGAAGAGGAGAGGATGAAGAGAGGAAGAAGAGGAGAAGAGGAAGAAGAGGGGAGGAAGAAGAGGGAAGAGGGGAGGAAGAAGAGGAAGAGAGGGGAGGAAGAAGAGGGGAGGAAGAAGAGGGGAGGAAGAAGAGGGGAGGAAGAAGAGGGGAGGAAGAAGAGGAGGAAGAAGAGAGAGGAGGAAGAAGAGGAGAGAGGAGGAAGAGAGGAGGAAGAAGAGGGGAGGAAGAAGAGGGAAAGAGGAGAGAGGAGGAAGAGGAGAAAAGAAGAGGAGGTGGGAAGGAAGGAGGAGAGAATAAATCACAATAAATAAATACTTGTTGTCAATTAAAGAGAGACATCGTTACTTGGAGTAGAAACACATATTATCTAAGAATGAACATTTCATGGAGACTAGAGAAATAAATAATTCATTGTTAAGAACTAGAAAACCCTAAGGGTGAATTCTAACTTCACATCAATGAATGACTAAGTGACAGTGAGGACTGTCCCCAAGTGAGCGACCGTTTGACCTCCTACCTCTTGGGCTCCATCTTGGCAGCGACCAGTCTAGCCCCAGCAGCCTCGTTCTCCACCACATGATAGTGGATGGTGATGTCAACATGGTTGAAGACGTAGAATGTGTCTTTGTCCTTAAAGTCAGACTGGAACCAGGAAAACGCTTAAGTTATGCGCTTTATAAACGTGTTATAAGCAAATATAAGCCTTTATAATGTCTTATATGTTCTGTCTATCTAGCAAAACGTTTAACTGACGAAGAAAAATGGCCCGACTCAGAGGCCTAACCTCCACACACAGGATATGAATGGACTCACGTTGACAACACAAGCGTCTTTGGGTCGTCCCGCCTCAGTGACGTAGCAGCCAATGGGAAACCCTGGGTTACAGAACTTCTGTCCGTCCTCCACGTCATAACACCAGGTCACCGGCATGTTGTCCACTATCCTACAGGAGACAGACAGGGATACAGCATGTTGTCCACTATCCTACAGGAGACAGACAGGGATACAGCATGTTGTCCACTATCCTACAGGAGACAGACAGGGATACAGCATGTTGTCCACTATCCTACAGGAGACAGACAGGGATACAGCATGTTGTCCACTATCCTACAGGAGACAGACAGGGATACAGCATGTTGTCCACTATCCTACAGGAGACAGACAGGGATACAGCATGTTGTCCACTATCCTACAGGAGACAGACAGGGATACAGCATGTTGTCCACTATCCTACAGGAGACAGACAGGGATACAGCATGTTGTCCACTATCCTACAGGAGACAGACAGGGATACAGCATGTTGTCCACTATCCTACAGGAGACAGACAGGGATACAGCATGTTGTCCACTATCCTACAGGAGACAGACAGGGATACAGCATGTTGTCCACTATCCTACAGGAGACAGACAGGGATACAGCATGTTGTCCACTATCCTACAGGAGACAGACAGGGATACAGCATGTTGTCCACTATCCTACAGGAGACAGACAGGGATACAGCATGTTGTCCACTATCCTACAGGAGACAGACAGGGATACAGCATGTTGTCCACTATCCTACAGGAGACAGCATGTTGTCCACTATCCTACAGGAGACAGACAGGGATACAGCATGTTGTCCACTATCCTACAGCAGACAGACAGGGAGACAGCATGTTGTCCACTATCCTACAGGAGACAGACAGGGATACAGCATGTTGTCCACTATCCTACAGGAGACAGACAGGGATACAGCATGTTGTCCACTATCCTACAGGAGACAGACAGGGATACAGCATGTTGTCCACTATCCTACAGGAGACAGACAGGGATACAGCATGTTGTCCACTACCCTACAGGAAGACAGGGATACAGCATGTTGTCCACTATCCTACAGGAGACAGACAGGGATACAGCATGTTGTCCACTATCCTACAGGAGACAGACAGGGAGACAGCATGTTGTCCACTATCCTACAGGAGACAGACAGGGAGACAGCATGTTGTCCACTATCCTACAGGAGACAGACAGGGATACAGCATGTTGTCCACTATCCTACAGGAGACAGACAGGGATACAGCATGTTGTCCACTATCCTACAGGAGACAGACAGGGATACAGCATGTTGTCCACTATCCTACAGGAGACAGACAGGGATACAGCATGTTGTCCACTATCCTACAGGAGACAGACAGGGATACAGCATGTTGTCCACTATCCTACAGGAGACAGACAGGGATACAGCATGTTGTCCACTATCCTACAGGAGACAGACAGGGATACAGCATGTTGTCCACTATCCTACAGGAGACAGCATGTTGTCCACTATCCTACAGGAGACAGCATGTTGTCCACTATCCTACAGGAGACAGCATGTTGTCCACTATCCTACAGGAGACAGCATGTTGTCCACTATCCTACAGGAGACAGCATGTTGTCCACTATCCTACAGGAGACAGACAGGGATACAGCATGTTGTCCACTATCCTACAGGAGACAGACAGGGATACAGCATGTTGTCCACTATCCTACAGGAGACAGCATGTTGTCCACTATCTTACAGGAGACAGACAGGGATACAGCATGTTGTCCACTATCCTACAGGAGACAGACTGGGATACAGCATGTTGTCCACTATCCTACAGGAGACAGCCAGGGATACAGCATGTTGTCCACTATCCTACAGGAGACAGCATGTTGTCCACTATCCTACAGGAGACAGACAGGGATACAGCTGGTTGTCCACTACCCTACAGGAGACAGCATGTTGTCCACTATCCTACAGGAGACAGACAGGGATACAGCATGTTGTCCACTATCCTACAGGAGACAGACAGGGATACAGCTGGTTGTCCACTATCCTACAGGAGACAGCATGTTGTCCACTATCCTACAGGAGACAGACAGGGATACAGCTGGTTGTCCACTACCCTACAGGAGACAGCATGTTGTCCACTATCCTACAGGAGACAGACAGGGATACAGCATGTTGTCCACTATCCTACAGGAGACAGACAGGGATACAGCATGTTGTCCACTATCCTACAGGAGACAGACAGGGATACAGCATGTTGTCCACTATCCTACAGGAGACAGACAGGGATACAGCTGGTTGTCCACTATCCTACAGGAGACAGCATGTTGTCCACTATCCTACAGGAGACAGACAGGGATACAGCTGGTTGTCCACTACCCTACAGGAGACAGCATGTTGTCCACTATCCTACAGGAGACAGACAGGGATACAGCATGTTGTCCACTATCCTACAGGAGACAGACAGGGATACAGCATGTTGTCCACTATCCTACAGGAGACAGACAGGGATACAGCATGTTGTCCACTATCCTACAGGAGACAGACAGGGATACAGCTGGTTGTCCACTACCCTACAGGAGACAGACAGCATGTTGTCCACTATCCTACAGGAGACAGACAGGGATACAGCATGTTGTCCACTATCCTACAGGAGACAGACAGGGATACAGCATGTTGTCCACTACCCTACAGGAAGACAGGGATACAGCATGTTGTCCACTATCCTACAGGAGACAGACAGGGATACAGCATGTTGTCCACTATCCTACAGGAGACAGACAGGGAGACAGCATGTTGTCCACTATCCTACAGGAGACAGACAGGGATACAGCATGTTGTCCACTATCCTACAGGAGACAGACAGGGATACAGCATGTTGTCCACTATCCTACAGGAGACAGCATGTTGTCCACTATCTTACAGGAGACAGACAGGGATACAGCATGTTGTCCACTATCCTACAGGAGACAGACAGGGATACAGCATGTTGTCCACTATCCTACAGGAGACAGACAGGAGACAGCATGTTGTCCACTATCCTACAGGAGACAGACAGGGATACAGCATGTTGTCCACTATCCTACAGGAGACAGACAGGGATACAGCATGTTGTCCACTATCCTACAGGAGACAGACAGGGATACAGCATGTTGTCCACTATCCTACAGGAGACAGACAGGGATACAGCATGTTGTCCACTATCCTACAGGAGACAGACAGGGATACAGCATGTTGTCCACTATCCTACAGGAGACAGACAGGGATACAGCATGTTGTCCACTATCCTACAGGAGACAGACAGGGATACAGCATGTTGTCCACTATCCTACAGGAGACAGACAGGGATACAGCATGTTGTCCACTATCCTACAGGAGACAGACAGGGATACAGCATGTTGTCCACTATCCTACAGGAGACAGACAGGGATACAGCATGTTGTCCACTATCCTACAGGAGACAGACAGGGATACAGCATGTTGTCCACTATCCTACAGGAGACAGACAGGGATACAGCATGTTGTCCACTATCCTACAGGAGACAGACAGGGATACAGCATGTTGTCCACTATCCTACAGGAGACAGACAGGGATACAGCATGTTGTCCACTATCCTACAGGAGACAGACAGGGATACAGCATGTTGTCCACTATCCTACAGGAGACAGACAGGGATACAGCATGTTGTCCACTATCCTACAGGAGACAGACAGGGATACAGCATGTTGTCCACTATCCTACAGGAGACAGACAGGGATACAGCATGTTGTCCACTATCCTACAGGAGACAGACAGGGATACAGCATGTTGTCCACTATCCTACAGGAGACAGCATGTTGTCCACTATCCTACAGGAGACAGCATGTTGTCCACTATCCTACAGGAGACAGCATGTTGTCCACTATCCTACAGGAGACAGACAGGGATACAGCATGTTGTCCACTATCCTACAGGAGACAGACAGGGATACAGCATGTTGTCCACTATCCTACAGGAGACAGCATGTTGTCCACTATCTTACAGGAGACAGACAGGGATACAGCATGTTGTCCACTATCCTACAGGAGACAGACTGGGATACAGCATGTTGTCCACTATCCTACAGGAGACAGCCAGGGATACAGCATGTTGTCCACTATCCTACAGGAGACAGCATGTTGTCCACTATCCTACAGGAGACAGACAGGGATACAGCTGGTTGTCCACTACCCTACAGGAGACAGCATGTTGTCCACTATCCTACAGGAGACAGACAGGGATACAGCATGTTGTCCACTATCCTACAGGAGACAGACAGGGATACAGCATGTTGTCCACTATCCTACAGGAGACAGACAGGGATACAGCATGTTGTCCACTATCCTACAGGAGACAGACAGGGATACAGCTGGTTGTCCACTACCCTACAGGAGACAGACAGCATGTTGTCCACTATCCTACAGGAGACAGACAGGGATACAGCATGTTGTCCACTATCCTACAGGAGACAGACAGGGATACAGCATGTTGTCCACTACCCTACAGGAAGACAGGGATACAGCATGTTGTCCACTATCCTACAGGAGACAGACAGGGATACAGCATGTTGTCCACTATCCTACAGGAGACAGACAGGAGACAGCATGTTGTCCACTATCCTACAGGAGACAGACAGGGATACAGCATGTTGTCCACTATCCTACAGGAGACAGACAGGGATACAGCATGTTGTCCACTATCCTACAGGAGA
This sequence comes from Oncorhynchus keta, assembly GCF_023373465.1. NCBI lineage: Eukaryota > Metazoa > Chordata > Actinopteri > Salmoniformes > Salmonidae > Oncorhynchus > Oncorhynchus keta. The sequence goes on from NC_068457.1 coordinate 28,502,289, forward strand.
CAGCATGTTGTCCACTATCTTACAGGAGACAGACAGGGATACAGCATGTTGTCCACTATCCTACAGGAGACAGACAGGGATACAGCATGTTGTCCACTATCCTACAGGAGACAGACAGGGAGACAGCATGTTGTCCACTATCCTACAGGAGACAGACAGGGATACAGCATGTTGTCCACTATCCTACAGGAGACAGACAGGGATACAGCATGTTGTCCACTATCCTACAGGAGACAGACAGGGATACAGCATGTTGTCCACTATCCTACAGGAGACAGACAGGGATACAGCATGTTGTCCACTATCCTACAGGAGACAGACAGGGATACAGCATGTTGTCCACTATCCTACAGGAGACAGACAGGGATACAGCATGTTGTCCACTATCCTACAGGAGACAGACAGGGATACAGCATGTTGTCCACTATCCTACAGGAGACAGACAGGGATACAGCATGTTGTCCACTATCCTACAGGAGACAGACAGGGATACAGCATGTTGTCCACTATCCTACAGGAGACAGACAGGGATACAGCATGTTGTCCACTATCCTACAGGAGACAGACAGGGATACAGCATGTTGTCCACTATCCTACAGGAGACAGACAGGGATACAGCATGTTGTCCACTATCCTACAGGAGACAGACAGGGATACAGCATGTTGTCCACTATCCTACAGGAGACAGACAGGGATACAGCATGTTGTCCACTATCCTACAGGAGACAGACAGGGATACAGCATGTTGTCCACTATCCTACAGGAGACAGACAGGGATACAGCATGTTGTCCACTATCCTACAGGAGACAGACAGGGATACAGCATGTTGTCCACTATCCTACAGGAGACAGACAGGGATACAGCATGTTGTCCACTATCCTACAGGAGACAGCATGTTGTCCACTATCCTACAGGAGACAGCATGTTGTCCACTATCCTACAGGAGACAGCATGTTGTCCACTATCCTACAGGAGACAGCATGTTGTCCACTATCCTACAGGAGACAGACAGGGATACAGCATGTTGTCCACTATCCTACAGGAGACAGACAGGGATACAGCATGTTGTCCACTATCCTACAGGAGACAGCATGTTGTCCACTATCTTACAGGAGACAGACAGGGATACAGCATGTTGTCCACTATCCTACAGGAGACAGACTGGGATACAGCATGTTGTCCACTATCCTACAGGAGACAGCCAGGGATACAGCATGTTGTCCACTATCCTACAGGAGACAGCATGTTGTCCACTATCCTACAGGAGACAGACAGGGATACAGCTGGTTGTCCACTACCCTACAGGAGACAGCATGTTGTCCACTATCCTACAGGAGACAGACAGGGATACAGCATGTTGTCCACTATCCTACAGGAGACAGACAGGGATACAGCATGTTGTCCACTATCCTACAGGAGACAGACAGGGATACAGCATGTTGTCCACTATCCTACAGGAGACAGACAGGGATACAGCATGTTGTCCACTATCCTACAGGAGACAGACAGGGATACAGCATGTTGTCCACTATCCTACAGGAGACAGACAGGGATACAGCATGTTGTCCACTATCCTACAGGAGACAGACAGGGATACAGCATGTTGTCCACTATCCTACAGGAGACAGACAGGGATACAGCATGTTGTCCACTATCCTACAGGAGACAGACAGGGATACAGCATGTTGTCCACTATCCTACAGGAGACAGACAGGGATACAGCATGTTGTCCACTATCCTACAGGAGACAGACAGGGATACAGCATGTTGTCCACTATCCTACAGGAGACAGTGTGCGGTTGAGACTGTGGTCCAATCCCAAATCGACCCCTAAACACGTGTGGAGATCTGATTGGA